>NC_133386.1:111040236-111191501 GCF_047511655.1 Castor canadensis
TGCATTGACAGGCTCTCTTTGTTAGAAATAGGGCTGTACAGGTGAGTTGGTGAAACACCTATATATCTGGAAAGAAAAACATGTGTGTAAGCACTACCCTGTGAGAACTGAGGTAGTTTCCAAAGGAGAACATAGTGCAAATCATAGTTTGGAAGATGCAGAAAGGCTCATTTTTTCCAAGTTGGCCTTTCTTCAGCTAAGTTGAAGAAACACATTTGTTTTTGAAAAGAAGTCCATTTGTGTTAGAAGCAGCAGCATGTAGCACATTTTTCCCTGTGAGAATTGAGTTAGATTTGGGAAGGAAACTTAGGTATTTCAAGGGGAGATAGGCTCGGTTTGCTCCCAAAAGGCTTCTTCACCTGAGTTGAAGGAATACATGGATCTATCCAAAGAAAGCCATCTGTGTTAGGAGCTGAAGCACATTGCACATAGCTTGCCTGTAAATTTGAGTTACTTTTCGAAAGAAATAGTTCCTGCAAATCACAATTTTCAAGGTGGAGAAAGGCTCATTTTGTTCCAAACAGGCAATTCAGCTGAGTTGAAGAAACACATGTACCTCACCTTAGAAAATCATCTCTGTCAGATGCTGCAGATTCTAGCACATTGTTTCCATGTGAGAATTGACTTAGTGTTTGAAAGGAATCCTTTTCTGCAACTTAGGATTTGAAGGTGGAGTTAGGCTCTGTTTGCTCCAAATAGGTATATGCAGCTGAGTTGCAAAACCCATGAACCTCTCCTAAGAAAAACATCTTTGTTAGAAGCTGCACCATCAAGCCTATTGTTTCCTTTTGAGAACTGAGTTAGTTTTTGAAGGGAATACTTCATGCTAGGTGGGTTTTTTCATGGTACACATAGCCTCTCTTTGCTCCAAGTAGGCCCATAGACCTGAGTTGATGAATCACGCATGTCCCTCAAAAGAAACAAATGTGTTTAAAAAGCAGCAGAATCTATCACATTGTTGACCTCTGAGAATTTAGTTACTTTTTGAAAGGAATACTTCCTGCAAATCAGAATTTTCCAGGTTGAGAAAAGCTCATTCATTTCCAAATAGACCTATTCAGCCGAGTTGAAGAAACACATAAATATCTCCAAAAAAAAAAAAAAATCTGTGTTAGAAGCTGCAGCATCTAGCACACTGTTTCCCTGGGAAAACTGAGTTAGGTTTTGAAAGGAATACTTCCTGCAACTTTGTTTCTTGAAGGTGGAGATAGGCTCACTTTCTTGCAAATAGGCCTATTCAGCTGAGTTGATGAAACACATGTATCTCTCCAAAGAAAGCCATTTGAGTTAGAAGCACTAGCATCTACCATGTTGTTTACGTGTGTGAATATAGTTAGGTTTTGAAAGAAATGCTTCCTGCAAAACAGAATTTTCAAAGTGGAGAAAGGCTCATTTTGTTCCATATAGGCCATTTCAGTAAGTTGAAGGAACACACGTATCTCTCGAAAGAAAACCAACTGTCTTAGAAGCAGGAGCATCTAGAACATTCTTTCCCTGTGAGAATAAAGTTAGTTTTCAAAGGAGTACTTTGTGCAAATCAAAGTTTTCAAGGTGGAGAAAGGCTCATTTTGTTCCAGATAGGCCTATTCAGCTAAGTTGATGAAGCACATGTATCTCTAAAAAGAAACGCATGTGTGTTAGAAGCAGGGGCCTCTAGCACATTGTTTCCCTGTTAAAATTGACTTAGTGTTTAAAGGGAATACTTCCTGTAACTTAGGTGTTTCAAGGTGGAGATAGTCTCTATTGGCTACAAATAGGCCTAATCAGCTGAGTTGAATTAACACATGTATCTCTCCAATGAAATCACTGCATGTTAGAAGCTCCAGCATCTAGCACATTATCTCCCTGTGAGAACTGAGTTAGTTTTTGAAAGGAACAATTACTTTAAGACAGAATTTTCGAGCTGCAGAAATGCTCATTTGTTCAAACAGAACTATACAGCCAAGTTGAAGATAAACATAAATCTCTCAAAAATAACCATGTGTGTTTGAAGCAGGACTAGGATATTGCTTCCATGTTAAAATGAGTTAGTTTTTAAAAGGAATACTTCCTGCAACTTAGGTGTTTCAAGGTGGACATAGGCTCACATTGCTCCAAATAGGCCTATTCAGTTGAGGTGAAGAAACTTCACTTTCTCTCCAAAGAAAACCATCTATGTTAGAAGCTGCAGCATCTAGCACATTATTTCCCTGTGAGAATAGAGTTAGTTTTGGGAAGGAAAAATTCCTGCTATTCACAGTTTTCAAGGTGGAGAGAGGATCATTTTGTTCCAAGTAGGGCTCTTCAGGTGAGTTAAGCAGCACATATACCTCTCCAAACAAAACCATCTATGTTAGAACCTGCAGTACTTAGCACATTTTCTCCCTGTGAGCATTTAGTTCGTTTTTGAAAGGAATACTTCCTGCACATCAAAATTTTCAAGGTGGAGAAAGGCTCTTTGATTCCAAATTCCCCTATTCAGCTAAGGTGAGGAAACACACGTATGTCTACAAAGAAAAGCATCTGAGCTAGAATCAGGATTATGTAGCACATTGTTTCCCTTTGAGAATTGAATTCCTTTTGGAAAAGAATACTTCCTGCAAGTTTGGTTTTTCAACGTGGAGATAGGCTCTGTTTGCTCCAAATAGGCCCATTCAGCTCAGTTGAAAAAATACCCGTAGATCTCCAAAGAAAACCATCTATGTTAGAAGCTGCAGCACATATGGTATTGTTTCCCTGTGAGAGCTGAGTTAGTGTTTCAAAGGAATACTTCCTTCAAATCATAATTTCAAGGTGGAGAATGATTCATATTGTTCCCAACAAGCCTACTCAGCTAAGGAGAAGAAACACAGGTATCTCTCAAAAGTTGACCATCTGTGTTAGTTGAAGGAGCATATAGTACATTGTTCCCCGTGAGATTTGAGTTCGTTTGGAAAGGAAATCTTCCTCCAATAGGTTGCTCAAGGTGGTGCTATATCTGTTTGCTCAAAATACACCTATTCACCTGAGTTGAAGAAACGCAAGTATCTCTCCAAAAAATCTATTTCTGTTAGAAGCTGCACATACTAGCACATTGTTACTCAGTGAGCATTGAGTTAGTTTTGAAAGGAATATTTCCTGCAACTTGGGTGTTTCAAGGTGGAGATAAGCTCTGTTTCCTACAAATAGGCCTATTCAGCTGAGTTGAAGAAACACATATATCTCTCAAAAGAAAACCATCTGAGTCAGAAGCAGGAACATCTGGCACATTGTTTCCCTGTCAGAATTCATTTAGTTTCTGAAAGGAATACTTCCTGCAAATCATAGGGTTCAAGGTGGAGAAAGGCTCATTTTGTTCCAAATAGGCCTCTTCAAGGAAGTTGAAGAAACAAATGAATCCTTTGTAAAAAGACAATCTGTGTTAGAAGCAGGAGCATCCAGCACGTTGTTTCCCTGTGAGAATTGAATTCATTTTTGAAAGCAATACTTCCTCCAACTTAGGTGTTTCTGGTGGAGATTGGCCCTTTCTGCTCCTAATAGGCCTATTTGGCTGAGTTGAAGGAAATCATGTATCTCTCCAAAAGAAAACCATCTATGTGAGAAGCTACAGCATCTAGCACATTATTTCCCTGTTAAAATTGAGTTCGTTTTTCAAAGGAATACTTCCTGCAACTTCGGGTTTTCAAGGTGGAGATAAGCTCTCTTGGTTCCAATTAGGCGTATTAGGCTGAGTTAAAGAGCACATGCATCACTGCAAAGAAAACCATCTATGTTAGAAGCTGCAGCATCTGTGACATCGTTTCTGGGCAAAAGTAGAAGTAGTTTTTGAAAGGAATACTTCCTGCTTATCATAGTTTTCAAGGTAGAGTAAGGCTCATTTTCTTCCAAATTGGCCTATTCAGCTAAGGTGAAACACATGTATATCACGAATGAAAACCACTATTTAGAAGTAGGAGCAACTGGCACTTTGTTCCTCTGTGAGAACTGAGTATGCTTTAGTAGGAAAACTTCGTGTAAATTACACTTTTCAAGGTGGAGAAAGGCTCATTTTGTTCCAATTAGACCGGTTCAACTAAGGTGAAGAAAGACATGTATCTCACGAAAGAAAATCATCTTTGTGAGAAGCTCGAGCTTCCTGCACATTGTCTCCCTGTTAATATGGAGTTCGTTTTTGAATGAATACTCACTACAAATCAGAAGTTTCAAGGTGGAGAAAAGCTCATTTTTTTAAATAGGCCTGTTCAACTACGTTGAAGAAAGAAATACATCTCTCGACAGAAAACCACGTGTGTTACAAGGAGGAGCATCTAGCACATTGTTTCCCTGTGAGAATTTAGTTCGTTTTTGAAAGGAAGACTTCCTGCCACGTAGGTGATTCAAGGTGGACATAGGCTCTCTTTGCTCCAAAGAGGTATATGCAGCTGACTTCAAGCAACCCATGTATCTGTCCAAAGAAAACCATCTATGTTAGCAGATGCAGGTTCAAGCACATTGTTTTCCTGTGAGATTTGAGCTAGTTTTTGAAAGGAATACTTCCTGCTATGTGGGCTTTCCAATGCATTGACAGGCTCTCTTTGTTAGAAATAGGGCTGTACAGGTGAGTTGGTGAAACACCTATATATCTGGAAAGAAAACCATGTGTGTAAGCACTACCCTGTGAGAACTGAGGTAGTTTCCAAAGGAGAACATAGTGCAAATCATAGTTTGGAAGATGCAGAAAGGCTCATTTTTTCCAAGTTGGCCTTTCTTCAGCTAAGTTGAAGAAACACATTTGTTTTTGAAAAGAAGTCCATTTGTGTTAGAAGCAGCAGCATGTAGCACATTTTTCCCTGTGAGAATTGAGTTAGATTTGGGAAGGAAACTTAGGTATTTCAAGGGGAGATAGGCTCGGTTTGCTCCCAAAAGGCTTCTTCACCTGAGTTGAAGGAATACATGGATCTATCCAAAGAAAGCCATCTGTGTTAGGAGCTGAAGCACCTTGCACATAGCTTGCCTGTAAATTTGAGTTACTTTTCGAAAGAAATAGTTCCTGCAAATCACAATTTTCAAGGTGGAGAAAGGCTCATTTTGTTCCAAACAGGCAATTCAGCTGAGTTGAAGAAACACATGTACCTCACCTTAGAAAAACATCTCTGTCAGATGCTGCAGATTCTAGCACATTGTTTCCATGTGAGAATTGACTTAGTGTTTGAAAGGAATCCTTTTCTGCAACTTAGGATTTGAAGGTGGAGTTAGGCTCTGTTTGCTCCAAATAGGTATATGCAGCTGAGTTGCAAAACCCATGAACCTCTCCTAAGAAAAACATCTTTGTTAGAAGCTGCACCATCAAGCCTATTGTTTCCTTTTGAGAACTGAGTTAGTTTTTGAAGGGAATACTTCATGCTAGGTGGGTTTTCCATGGTACACATAGCCTCTCTTTGTTCCAAGTAGGCCCATACACCTGAGTTGATGAATCACGCATGTCCCTCAAAAGAAACCCATGTGTGTAAAAAGCAGCAGAATCTATCACATTGTTGACCTCTGAGAATTTAGTTACTTTTTGAAAGGAATACTTCCTGCAAATCAGAATTTTCCAGGTTGAGAAAAGCTCATTCATTTCCAAATAGACCTATTCAGCCGAGTTGAAGAAACACATAAATATCTCCAAAAAAAAAAAAAATCTGTGTTAGAAGCTGCAGAATCTAGCACACTGTTTCCCTGGGAAAACTGAGTTAGGTTTTGAAAGGAATACTTCCTGCAACTTTGTTTCTTGAAGGTGGAGATAGGCTCACTTTCTTGCAAATAGGCCTATTCAGCTGAATTGATGAAACACATGTATCTCTCCAAAGAAAGCCATTTGAGTTAGAAGCACTAGCATCTACCATGTTGTTTACGTGTGTGAATATAGTTATTTTTTGAAAGAAATACTTCCTGCAAAACAGAATTTTCAAAGTGGAGAAAGGCTCATTTTGTTCCATATAGGCCATTTCAGTAAGTTTAAGGAACAC
Organism: Castor canadensis; assembly: GCF_047511655.1. Lineage (NCBI taxonomy): Eukaryota > Metazoa > Chordata > Mammalia > Rodentia > Castoridae > Castor > Castor canadensis. The sequence goes on from NC_133386.1 coordinate 111,046,182, forward strand.
ACGTATCTCTCGAAAGAAAACCAACTGTCTTAGAAGCAGGAGCATCTAGAACGTTCTTTCCCTGTGAGAATAAAGTTAGTTTTCAAAGGAGTACTTTGTGCAAATCAAAGTTTTCAAGGTGGAGAAAGGCTCATTTTGTTCCAGATAGGCCTATTCAGCTAAGTTGATGAAGCACATGTATCTCTCAAAAGAAACGCATGTGTGTTAGAAGCAGGGGCCTCTAGCACATTGTTTCCCTGTTAAAATTGACTTAGTGTTTAAAAGGAATACTTCCTGTAACTTAGGTGTTTCAAGGTGGAGATAGTCTCTATTGGCTACAAATAGGCCTAATCAGCTGAGTTGAATTAACACATGTATCTCTCCAATGAAATCACTGCATGTTAGAAGCTCCAGCATCTAGCACATTATCTCCCTGTGAGAACTGAGTTAGTTTTTGAAAGGAACAATTACTTTAAGACAGAATTTTCGAGCTGCAGAAATGCTCATTTGTTCAAACAGAACTATGCAGCCAAGTTGAAGATAAACATAAATCTCTCAAAATAACCATGTGTGTTTGAAGCAGGACTAGGATATTGCTTCCATGTTAAAATGAGTTAGTTTTTAAAAGGAATACTTCCTGCAACTTAGGTGTTTCAAGGTGGACATAGGCTCACATTGCTCCAAATAGGCCTATTCAGTTGAGGTGAAGAAACTTCACTTTCTCTCCAAAGAAAACCATCTATTTTAGAAGCTGCAGCGTCTAGCACATTATTTCCCTGTGAGAATAGAGTTAGTTTTGGGAAGGAAAAATTCCTGCTATTCACAGTTTTCAAGGTGGAGAGAGGATCATTTTGTTCCAAGTAGGGCTCTTCAGGTGAGTTAAGCAGCACATATACCTCTCCAAACAAAACCATCTATGTTAGAACCTGCAGTACTTAGCACATTTTCTCCCTGTGAGCATTTAGTTCGTTTTTGAAAGGAATACTTCCTGCACATCAAAATTTTCAAGGTGGAGAAAGGCTCTTTGATTCCAAATTCCCCTATTCAGCTAAGGTGAAGAAACACACGTATGTCTACAAAGAAAAGCATCTGAGCTAGAATCAGGATTATGTAGCACATTGTTTCCCTTTGAGAATTGAATTCCTTTTGGAAAAGAATACTTCCTGCAAGTTTGGTTTTTCAACGTGGAGATAGGCTCTGTTTGCTCCAAATAGGCCCATTCAGCTCAGTTGAAAAAATACCCGTAGATCTCCAAAGAAAACCATCTATGTTAGAAGCTGCAGCACATATGGTATTGTTTCCCTGTGAGAGCTGAGTTAGTGTTTCAAAGGAATACTTCCTTCAAATCATAATTTCAAGGTGGAGAATGATTCATATTGTTCCCAACAAGCCTACTCAGCTAAGGAGAAGAAACACAGGTATCTCTCAAAAGTTGACCATCTGTGTTAGTTGAAGGAGCATATAGTACATTGTTCCCTGTGAGATTTGAGTTCGTTTGGAAAGGAAATCTTCCTCCAATAGGTTGCTCAAGGTGGTGCTATATCTGTTTGCTCAAAATACACCTATTCACCTGAGTTGAAGAAACGCAAGTATCTCTCCAAAAAATCTATTTCTGTTAGAAGCTGCACATACTAGCACATTGTTACTCAGTGAGCATTGAGTTAGTTTTGAAAGGAATATTTCCTGCAACTTGGGTGTTTCAAGGTGGAGATAAGCTCTGTTTCCTACAAATAGGCCTATTCAGCTGAGTTGAAGAAACACATATATCTCTCAAAAGAAAACCATCTGAGTCAGAAGCAGGAACATCTGGCACATTGTTTCCCTGTCAGAATTCATTTAGTTTCTGAAAGGAATACTTCCTGCAAATCATAGGGTTCAAGGTGGAGAAAGGCTCATTTTGTTCCAAATAGGCCTCTTCAAGGAAGTTGAAGAAACAAATGAATCCTTTGTAAAAAGACAATCTGTGTTAGAAGCAGGAGCATCCAGCACGTTGTTTCCCTGTGAGAATTGAATTCGTTTTTGAAAGCAATACTTCCTCCAACTTAGGTGTTTCTGGTGGAGACTGGCCCTTTCTGCTCCTAATAGGCCTATTTGGCTGAGTTGAAGGAAATCATGTATCTCTCCAAAAGAAAACCATCTATGTGAGAAGCTACAGCATCTAGCACATTATATCCCTGTTAAAATTGAGTTCGTTTTTCAAAGGAATACTTCCTGCAACTTCGGGTTTTCAAGGTGGAGATAAGCTCTCTTGGTTCCAATTAGGCGTATTAGGCTGAGTTAAAGAGCACATGCATCACTGCAAAGAAAACCATCTATGTTAGAAGCTGCAGCATCTGTGACATCGTTTCTGGGCAAAAGTAGAAGAAGTTTTTGAAAGGAATACTTCCTGCTTATCATAGTTTTCAAGGTAGAGTAAGGCTCATTTTCTTCCAAATTGGCCTATTCAGCTAAGGTGAAACACATGTATATCACGAATGAAAACCACTATTTAGAAGTAGGAGCAACTGGCACTTTGTTCCTCTGTGAGAACTGAGTATGCTTTAGTAGGAAAACTTCGTGTAAATTACACTTTTCAAGGTGGAGAAAGGCTCATTTTGTTCCAATTAGACCGGTTCAACTAAGGTGAAGAAAGACATGTATCTCACGAAAGAAAATCATCTTTGTGAGAAGCTCGAGCTTCCTGCACATTGTCTCCCTGTTAATATGGAGTTCGTTTTTGAATGAATACTCACTACAAATCAGAAGTTTCAAGGTGGAGAAAAGCTCATTTTTTTAAATAGGCCTGTTCAACTACGTTGAAGAAAGAAATACATCTCTCGACAGAAAACCACGTGTGTTACAAGGAGGAGCATCTAGCACATTGTTTCCCTGTGAGAATTTAGTTCGTTTTTGAAAGGAAGACTTCCTGCCACGTAGGTGATTCAAGGTGGACATAGGCTCTCTTTGCTCCAAAGAGGTATATGCAGCTGACTTCAAGCAACCCATGTATCTGTCCAAAGAAAACCATCTATGTTAGCAGATGCAGGTTCAAGCACATTGTTTTCCTGTGAGATTTGAGCTAGTTTTTGAAAGGAATACTTCCTGCTATGTGGGCTTTCCAATGCATTGACAGGCTCTCTTTGTTAGAAATAGGGCTGTACAGGTGAGTTGGTGAAACACCTATATATCTGGAAAGAAAACCATGTGTGTAAGCACTACCCTGTGAGAACTGAGGTAGTTTCCAAAGGAGAACATAGTGCAAATCATAGTTTGGAAGATGCAGAAAGGCTCATTTTTTCCAAGTTGGCCTTTCTTCAGCTAAGTTGAAGAAACACATTTGTTTTTGAAAAGAAGTCCATTTGTGTTAGAAGCAGCAGCATGTAGCACATTTTTCCCTGTGAGAATTGAGTTAGATTTGGGAAGGAAACTTAGGTATTTCAAGGGGAGATAGGCTCGGTTTGCTCCCAAAAGGCTTCTTCACCTGAGTTGAAGGAATACATGGATCTATCCAAAGAAAGCCATCTGTGTTAGGAGCTGAAGCACCTTGCACATAGCTTGCCTGTAAATTTGAGTTACTTTTCGAAAGAAATAGTTCCTGCAAATCACAATTTTCAAGGTGGAGAAAGGCTCATTTTGTTCCAAACAGGCAATTCAGCTGAGTTGAAGAAACACATGTACCTCACCTTAGAAAAACATCTCTGTCAGATGCTGCAGATTCTAGCACATTGTTTCCATGTGAGAATTGACTTAGTGTTTGAAAGGAATCCTTTTCTGCAACTTAGGATTTGAAGGTGGAGTTAGGCTCTGTTTGCTCCAAATAGGTATATGCAGCTGAGTTGCAAAACCCATGAACCTCTCCTAAGAAAAACATCTTTGTTAGAAGCTGCACCATCAAGCCTATTGTTTCCTTTTGAGAACTGAGTTAGTTTTTGAAGGGAATACTTCATGCTAGGTGGGTTTTCCATGGTACACATAGCCTCTCTTTGTTCCAAGTAGGCCCATACACCTGAGTTGATGAATCACGCATGTCCCTCAAAAGAAACCCATGTGTGTAAAAAGCAGCAGAATCTATCACATTGTTGACCTCTGAGAATTTAGTCACTTTTTGAAAGGAATACTTCCCGCAAATCAGAATTTTCCAGGTTGAGAAAAGCTCATTCATTTCCAAATAGACCTATTCAGCCGAGTTGAAGAAACACATAAATATCTCCAAAAAAAAAAAAAAATCTGTGTTAGAAGCTGCAGCATCTAGCACACTGTTTCCCTGGGAAAACTGAGTTAGGTTTTGAAAGGAATACTTCCTGCAACTTTGTTTCTTGAAGGTGGAGATAGGCTCACTTTCTTGCAAATAGGCCTATTCAGCTGAGTTGATGAAACACATGTATCTCTCCAAAGAAAGCCATTTGAGTTAGAAGCACTAGCATCTACCATGTTGTTTACGTGTGTGAATATAGTTAGGTTTTGAAAGAAATACTTCCTGCAAAACAGAATTTTCAAAGTGGAGAAAGGCTCATTTTGTTCCATATAGGCCATTTCAGTAAGTTGAAGGAACACACGTATCTCTCGAAAGAAAACCAACTGTCTTAGAAGCAGGAGCATCTAGAACATTCTTTCCCTGTGAGAATAAAGTTAGTTTTCAAAGGAGTACTTTGTGCAAATCAAAGTTTTCAAGGTGGAGAAAGGCTCATTTTGTTCCAGATAGGCCTATTCAGCTAAGTTGATGAAGCACATGTATCTCTCAAAAGAAACGCATGTGTGTTAGAAGCAGGGGCCTCTAGCACATTGTTTCCCTGTTAAAATTGACTTAGTGTTTAAAAGGAATACTTCCTGTAACTTAGGTGTTTCAAGGTGGAGATAGTCTCTATTGGCTACAAATAGGCCTAATCAGCTGAGTTGAATTAACACATGTATCTCTCCAATGAAATCACTGCATGTTAGAAGCTCCAGCATCTAGCACATTATCTCCCTGTGAGAACTGAGTTAGTTTTTGAAAGGAACAATTACTTTAAGACAGAATTTTCGAGCTGCAGAAATGCTCATTTGTTCAAACAGAACTATGCAGCCAAGTTGAAGATAAACATAAATCTCTCAAAATAACCATGTGTGTTTGAAGCAGGACTAGGATATTGCTTCCATGTTAAAATGAGTTAGTTTTTAAAAGGAATACTTCCTGCAACTTAGGTGTTTCAAGGTGGACATAGGCTCACATTGCTCCAAATAGGCCTATTCAGTTGAGGTGAAGAAACTTCACTTTCTCTCCAAAGAAAACCATCTATTTTAGAAGCTGCAGCGTCTAGCACATTATTTCCCTGTGAGAATAGAGTTAGTTTTGGGAAGGAAAAATTCCTGCTATTCACAGTTTTCAAGGTGGAGAGAGGATCATTTTGTTCCAAGTAGGGCTCTTCAGGTGAGTTAAGCAGCACATATACCTCTCCAAACAAAACCATCTATGTTAGAACCTGCAGTACTTAGCACATTTTCTCCCTGTGAGCATTTAGTTCGTTTATGGAAGGAATACTTCCTGCACATCAAAATTTTCAAGGTGGAGAAAGGCTCTTTGATTCCAAATTCCCCTATTCAGCTAAGGTGAAGAAACACACGTATGTCTACAAAGAAAAGCATCTGAGCTAGAATCAGGATTATGTAGCACATTGTTTCCCTTTGAGAATTGAATTCCTTTTGGAAAAGAATACTTCCTGCAAGTTTGGTTTTTCAACGTGGAGATAGGCTCTGTTTGCTCCAAATAGGCCCATTCAGCTCAGTTGAAAAAATACCCGTAGATCTCCAAAGAAAACCATCTATGTTAGAAGCTGCAGCACATATGGTATTGTTTCCCTGTGAGAGCTGAGTTAGTGTTTCAAAGGAATACTTCCTTCAAATCATAATTTCAAGGTGGAGAATGATTCATATTGTTCCCAACAAGCCTACTCAGCTAAGGAGAAGAAACACAGGTATCTCTCAAAAGTTGACCATCTGTGTTAGTTGAAGGAGCATATAGTACATTGTTCCCTGTGAGATTTGAGTTCGTTTGGAAAGGAAATCTTCCTCCAATAGGTTGCTCAAGGTGGTGCTATATCTGTTTGCTCAAAATACACCTATTCACCTGAGTTGAAGAAACGCAAGTATCTCTCCAAAAAATCTATTTCTGTTAGAAGCTGCACATACTAGCACATTGTTACTCAGTGAGCATTGAGTTAGTTTTGAAAGGAATATTTCCTGCAACTTGGGTGTTTCAAGGTGGAGATAAGCTCTGTTTCCTACAAATAGGCCTATTCAGCTGAGTTGAAGAAACACATATATCTCTCAAAAGAAAACCATCTGAGTCAGAAGCAGGAACATCTGGCACATTGTTTCCCTGTCAGAATTCATTTAGTTTCTGAAAGGAATACTTCCTGCAAATCATAGGGTTCAAGGTGGAGAAAGGCTCATTTTGTTCCAAATAGGCCTCTTCAAGGAAGTTGAAGAAACAAATGAATCCTTTGTAAAAAGACAATCTGTGTTAGAAGCAGGAGCATCCAGCACGTTGTTTCCCTGTGAGAATTGAATTCGTTTTTGAAAGCAATACTTCCTCCAACTTAGGTGTTTCTGGTGGAGATTGGCCCTTTCTGCTCCTAATAGGCCTATTTGGCTGAGTTGAAGGAAATCATGTATCTCTCCAAAAGAAAACCATCTATGTGAGAAGCTACAGCATCTAGCACATTATTTCCCTGTTAAAATTGAGTTCGTTTTTCAAAGGAATACTTCCTGCAACTTCGGGTTTTCAAGGTGGAGATAAGCTCTCTTGGTTCCAATTAGGCGTATTAGGCTGAGTTAAAGAGCACATGCATCACTGCAAAGAAAACCATCTATGTTAGAAGCTGCAGCATCTGTGACATCGTTTCTGGGCAAAAGTAGAAGTAGTTTTTGAAAGGAATACTTCCTGCTTATCATAGTTTTCAAGGTAGAGTAAGGCTCATTTTCTTCCAAATTGGCCTATTCAGCTAAGGTGAAACACATGTATATCACGAATGAAAACCACTATTTAGAAGTAGGAGCAACTGGCACTTTGTTCCTCTGTGAGAACTGAGTATGCTTTAGTAGGAAAACTTCGTGTAAATTACACTTTTCAAGGTGGAGAAAGGCTCATTTTGTTCCAATTAGACCGGTTCAACTAAGGTGAAGAAAGACATGTATCTCACGAAAGAAAATCATCTTTGTGAGAAGCTCGAGCTTCCTGCACATTGTCTCCCTGTTAATATGGAGTTCGTTTTTGAATGAATACTCACTACAAATCAGAAGTTTCAAGGTGGAGAAAAGCTCATTTTTTTAAATAGGCCTGTTCAACTACGTTGAAGAAAGAAATACATCTCTCGACAGAAAACCACGTGTGTTACAAGGAGGAGCATCTAGCACATTGTTTCCCTGTGAGAATTTAGTTCGTTTTTGAAAGGAAGACTTCCTGCCACGTAGGTGATTCAAGGTGGACATAGGCTCTCTTTGCTCCAAAGAGGTATATGCAGCTGACTTCAAGCAACCCATGTATCTGTCCAAAGAAAACCATCTATGTTAGCAGATGCAGGTTCAAGCACATTGTTTTCCTGTGAGATTTGAGCTAGTTTTTGAAAGGAATACTTCCTGCTATGTGGGCTTTCCAATGCATTGACAGGCTCTCTTTGTTAGAAATAGGGCTGTACAGGTGAGTTGGTGAAACACCTATATATCTGGAAAGAAAACCATGTGTGTAAGCACTACCCTGTGAGAACTGAGGTAGTTTCCAAAGGAGAACATAGTGCAAATCATAGTTTGGAAGATGCAGAAAGGCTCATTTTTTCCAAGTTGGCCTTTCTTCAGCTAAGTTGAAGAAACACATTTGTTTTTGAAAAGAAGTCCATTTGTGTTAGAAGCAGCAGCATGTAGCACATTTTTCCCTGTGAGAATTGAGTTAGATTTGGGAAGGAAACTTAGGTATTTCAAGGGGAGATAGGCTCGGTTTGCTCCCAAAAGGCTTCTTCACCTGAGTTGAAGGAATACATGGATCTATCCAAAGAAAGCCATCTGTGTTAGGAGCTGAAGCACCTTGCACATAGCTTGCCTGTAAATTTGAGTTACTTTTCGAAAGAAATAGTTCCTGCAAATCACAATTTTCAAGGTGGAGAAAGGCTCATTTTGTTCCAAACAGGCAATTCAGCTGAGTTGAAGAAACACATGTACCTCACCTTAGAAAAACATCTCTGTCAGGTGCTGCAGATTCTAGCACATTGTTTCCATGTGAGAATTGACTTAGTGTTTGAAAGGAATCCTTTTCTGCAACTTAGGATTTGAAGGTGGAGTTAGGCTCTGTTTGCTCCAAATAGGTATATGCAGCTGAGTTGCAAAACCCATGAACCTCTCCTAAGAAAAACATCTTTGTTAGAAGCTGCACCATCAAGCCTATTGTTTCCTTTTGAGAACTGAGTTAGTTTTTGAAGGGAATACTTCATGCTAGGTGGGTTTTCCATGGTACACATAGCCTCTCTTTGTTCCAAGTAGGCCCATACACCTGAGTTGATGAATCACGCATGTCCCTCAAAAGAAACCCATGTGTGTAAAAAGCAGCAGAATCTATCACATTGTTGACCTCTGAGAATTTAGTTACTTTTTGAAAGGAATACTTCCTGCAAATCAGAATTTTCCAGGTTGAGAAAAGCTCATTCATTTCCAAATAGACCTATTCAGCCGAGTTGAAGAAACACATAAATATCTCCAAAAAAAAAAAAATCTGTGTTAGAAGCTGCAGCATCTAGCACACTGTTTCCCTGGGAAAACTGAGTTAGGTTTTGAAAGGAATACTTCCTGCAACTTTGTTTCTTGAAGGTGGAGATAGGCTCATTTTGTTCCAAATAGGCCTCTTCAAGGAAGTTGAAGAAACAAATGAATCCTTTGTAAAAAGACAATCTGTGTTAGAAGCAGGAGCATCCAGCACGTTGTTTCCCTGTGAGAATTGAATTCGTTTTTGAAAGCAATACTTCCTCCAACTTAGGTGTTTCTGGTGGAGATTGGCCCTTTCTGCTCCTAATAGGCCTATTTGGCTGAGTTGAAGGAAATCATGTATCTCTCCAAAAGAAAACCATCTATGTGAGAAGCTACAGCATCTAGCACATTATTTCCCTGTTAAAATTGAGTTCGTTTTTCAAAGGAATACTTCCTGCAACTTCGGGTTTTCAAGGTGGAGATAAGCTCTCTTGGTTCCAATTAGGCGTATTAGGCTGAGTTAAAGAGCACATGCATCACTGCAAAGAAAACCATCTATGTTAGAAGCTGCAGCATCTGTGACATCGTTTCTGGGCAAAAGTAGAAGTAGTTTTTGAAAGGAATACTTCTGCTTATCATAGTTTTCAAGGTAGAGTAAGGCTCATTTTCTTCCAAATTGGCCTATTCAGCTAAGGTGAAACACATGTATATCACGAATGAAAACCACTATTTAGAAGTAGGAGCAACTGGCACTTTGTTCCTCTGTGAGAACTGAGTATGCTTTAGTAGGAAAACTTCGTGTAAATTACACTTTTCAAGGTGGAGAAAGGCTCATTTTGTTCCAATTAGACCGGTTCAACTAAGGTGAAGAAAGACATGTATCTCACGAAAGAAAATCATCTTTGTGAGAAGCTCGAGCTTCCTGCACATTGTCTCCCTGTTAATATGGAGTTCGTTTTTGAATGAATACTCACTACAAATCAGAAGTTTCAAGGTGGAGAAAAGCTCATTTTTTTAAATAGGCCTGTTCAACTACGTTGAAGAAAGAAATACATCTCTCGACAGAAAACCACGTGTGTTACAAGGAGGAGCATCTAGCACATTGTTTCCCTGTGAGAATTTAGTTCGTTTTTGAAAGGAAGACTTCCTGCCACGTAGGTGATTCAAGGTGGACATAGGCTCTCTTTGCTCCAAAGAGGTATATGCAGCTGACTTCAAGCAACCCATGTATCTGTCCAAAGAAAACCATCTATGTTAGCAGATGCAGGTTCAAGCACATTGTTTCCCTGTGAGATTTGAGCTAGTTTTTGAAAGGAATACTTCCTGCTATGTGGGCTTTCCAATGCATTGACAGGCTCTCTTTGTTAGAAATAGGGCTGTACAGGTGAGTTGGTGAAACACCTATATATCTGGAAAGAAAAACATGTGTGTAAGCACTACCCTGTGAGAACTGAGGTAGTTTCCAAAGGAGAACATAGTGCAAATCATAGTTTGGAAGATGCAGAAAGGCTCATTTTTTCCAAGTTGGCCTTTCTTCAGCTAAGTTGAAGAAACACATTTGTTTTTGAAAAGAAGTCCATTTGTGTTAGAAGCAGCAGCATGTAGCACATTTTTCCCTGTGAGAATTGAGTTAGATTTGGGAAGGAAACTTAGGTATTTCAAGGGGAGATAGGCTCGGTTTGCTCCCAAAAGGCTTCTTCACCTGAGTTGAAGGAATACATGGATCTATCCAAAGAAAGCCATCTGTGTTAGGAGCTGAAGCACATTGCACATAGCTTGCCTGTAAATTTGAGTTACTTTTCGAAAGAAATAGTTCCTGCAAATCACAATTTTCAAGGTGGAGAAAGGCTCATTTTGTTCCAAACAGGCAATTCAGCTGAGTTGAAGAAACACATGTACCTCACCTTAGAAAATCATCTCTGTCAGATGCTGCAGATTCTAGCACATTGTTTCCATGTGAGAATTGACTTAGTGTTTGAAAGGAATCCTTTTCTGCAACTTAGGATTTGAAGGTGGAGTTAGGCTCTGTTTGCTCCAAATAGGTATATGCAGCTGAGTTGCAAAACCCATGAACCTCTCCTAAGAAAAACATCTTTGTTAGAAGCTGCACCATCAAGCCTATTGTTTCCTTTTGAGAACTGAGTTAGTTTTTGAAGGGAATACTTCATGCTAGGTGGGTTTTTTCATGGTACACATAGCCTCTCTTTGCTCCAAGTAGGCCCATAGACCTGAGTTGATGAATCACGCATGTCCCTCAAAAGAAACAAATGTGTTTAAAAAGCAGCAGAATCTATCACATTGTTGACCTCTGAGAATTTAGTTACTTTTTGAAAGGAATACTTCCTGCAAATCAGAATTTTCCAGGTTGAGAAAAGCTCATTCATTTCCAAATAGACCTATTCAGCCGAGTTGAAGAAACACATAAATATCTCCAAAAAAAAAAAAAAATCTGTGTTAGAAGCTGCAGCATCTAGCACACTGTTTCCCTGGGAAAACTGAGTTAGGTTTTGAAAGGAATACTTCCTGCAACTTTGTTTCTTGAAGGTGGAGATAGGCTCACTTTCTTGCAAATAGGCCTATTCAGCTGAGTTGATGAAACACATGTATCTCTCCAAAGAAAGCCATTTGAGTTAGAAGCACTAGCATCTACCATGTTGTTTACGTGTGTGAATATAGTTAGGTTTTGAAAGAAATGCTTCCTGCAAAACAGAATTTTCAAAGTGGAGAAAGGCTCATTTTGTTCCATATAGGCCATTTCAGTAAGTTGAAGGAACACACGTATCTCTCGAAAGAAAACCAACTGTCTTAGAAGCAGGAGCATCTAGAACATTCTTTCCCTGTGAGAATAAAGTTAGTTTTCAAAGGAGTACTTTGTGCAAATCAAAGTTTTCAAGGTGGAGAAAGGCTCATTTTGTTCCAGATAGGCCTATTCAGCTAAGTTGATGAAGCACATGTATCTCTAAAAAGAAACGCATGTGTGTTAGAAGCAGGGGCCTCTAGCACATTGTTTCCCTGTTAAAATTGACTTAGTGTTTAAAGGGAATACTTCCTGTAACTTAGGTGTTTCAAGGTGGAGATAGTCTCTATTGGCTACAAATAGGCCTAATCAGCTGAGTTGAATTAACACATGTATCTCTCCAATGAAATCACTGCATGTTAGAAGCTCCAGCATCTAGCACATTATCTCCCTGTGAGAACTGAGTTAGTTTTTGAAAGGAACAATTACTTTAAGACAGAATTTTCGAGCTGCAGAAATGCTCATTTGTTCAAACAGAACTATACAGCCAAGTTGAAGATAAACATAAATCTCTCAAAAATAACCATGTGTGTTTGAAGCAGGACTAGGATATTGCTTCCATGTTAAAATGAGTTAGTTTTTAAAAGGAATACTTCCTGCAACTTAGGTGTTTCAAGGTGGACATAGGCTCACATTGCTCCAAATAGGCCTATTCAGTTGAGGTGAAGAAACTTCACTTTCTCTCCAAAGAAAACCATCTATGTTAGAAGCTGCAGCATCTAGCACATTATTTCCCTGTGAGAATAGAGTTAGTTTTGGGAAGGAAAAATTCCTGCTATTCACAGTTTTCAAGGTGGAGAGAGGATCATTTTGTTCCAAGTAGGGCTCTTCAGGTGAGTTAAGCAGCACATATACCTCTCCAAACAAAACCATCTATGTTAGAACCTGCAGTACTTAGCACATTTTCTCCCTGTGAGCATTTAGTTCGTTTTTGAAAGGAATACTTCCTGCACATCAAAATTTTCAAGGTGGAGAAAGGCTCTTTGATTCCAAATTCCCCTATTCAGCTAAGGTGAGGAAACACACGTATGTCTACAAAGAAAAGCATCTGAGCTAGAATCAGGATTATGTAGCACATTGTTTCCCTTTGAGAATTGAATTCCTTTTGGAAAAGAATACTTCCTGCAAGTTTGGTTTTTCAACGTGGAGATAGGCTCTGTTTGCTCCAAATAGGCCCATTCAGCTCAGTTGAAAAAATACCCGTAGATCTCCAAAGAAAACCATCTATGTTAGAAGCTGCAGCACATATGGTATTGTTTCCCTGTGAGAGCTGAGTTAGTGTTTCAAAGGAATACTTCCTTCAAATCATAATTTCAAGGTGGAGAATGATTCATATTGTTCCCAACAAGCCTACTCAGCTAAGGAGAAGAAACACAGGTATCTCTCAAAAGTTGACCATCTGTGTTAGTTGAAGGAGCATATAGTACATTGTTCCCCGTGAGATTTGAGTTCGTTTGGAAAGGAAATCTTCCTCCAATAGGTTGCTCAAGGTGGTGCTATATCTGTTTGCTCAAAATACACCTATTCACCTGAGTTGAAGAAACGCAAGTATCTCTCCAAAAAATCTATTTCTGTTAGAAGCTGCACATACTAGCACATTGTTACTCAGTGAGCATTGAGTTAGTTTTGAAAGGAATATTTCCTGCAACTTGGGTGTTTCAAGGTGGAGATAAGCTCTGTTTCCTACAAATAGGCCTATTCAGCTGAGTTGAAGAAACACATATATCTCTCAAAAGAAAACCATCTGAGTCAGAAGCAGGAACATCTGGCACATTGTTTCCCTGTCAGAATTCATTTAGTTTCTGAAAGGAATACTTCCTGCAAATCATAGGGTTCAAGGTGGAGAAAGGCTCATTTTGTTCCAAATAGGCCTCTTCAAGGAAGTTGAAGAAACAAATGAATCCTTTGTAAAAAGACAATCTGTGTTAGAAGCAGGAGCATCCAGCACGTTGTTTCCCTGTGAGAATTGAATTCATTTTTGAAAGCAATACTTCCTCCAACTTAGGTGTTTCTGGTGGAGATTGGCCCTTTCTGCTCCTAATAGGCCTATTTGGCTGAGTTGAAGGAAATCATGTATCTCTCCAAAAGAAAACCATCTATGTGAGAAGCTACAGCATCTAGCACATTATTTCCCTGTTAAAATTGAGTTCGTTTTTCAAAGGAATACTTCCTGCAACTTCGGGTTTTCAAGGTGGAGATAAGCTCTCTTGGTTCCAATTAGGCGTATTAGGCTGAGTTAAAGAGCACATGCATCACTGCAAAGAAAACCATCTATGTTAGAAGCTGCAGCATCTGTGACATCGTTTCTGGGCAAAAGTAGAAGTAGTTTTTGAAAGGAATACTTCCTGCTTATCATAGTTTTCAAGGTAGAGTAAGGCTCATTTTCTTCCAAATTGGCCTATTCAGCTAAGGTGAAACACATGTATATCACGAATGAAAACCACTATTTAGAAGTAGGAGCAACTGGCACTTTGTTCCTCTGTGAGAACTGAGTATGCTTTAGTAGGAAAACTTCGTGTAAATTACACTTTTCAAGGTGGAGAAAGGCTCATTTTGTTCCAATTAGACCGGTTCAACTAAGGTGAAGAAAGACATGTATCTCACGAAAGAAAATCATCTTTGTGAGAAGCTCGAGCTTCCTGCACATTGTCTCCCTGTTAATATGGAGTTCGTTTTTGAATGAATACTCACTACAAATCAGAAGTTTCAAGGTGGAGAAAAGCTCATTTTTTTAAATAGGCCTGTTCAACTACGTTGAAGAAAGAAATACATCTCTCGACAGAAAACCACGTGTGTTACAAGGAGGAGCATCTAGCACATTGTTTCCCTGTGAGAATTTAGTTCGTTTTTGAAAGGAAGACTTCCTGCCACGTAGGTGATTCAAGGTGGACATAGGCTCTCTTTGCTCCAAAGAGGTATATGCAGCTGACTTCAAGCAACCCATGTATCTGTCCAAAGAAAACCATCTATGTTAGCAGATGCAGGTTCAAGCACATTGTTTTCCTGTGAGATTTGAGCTAGTTTTTGAAAGGAATACTTCCTGCTATGTGGGCTTTCCAATGCATTGACAGGCTCTCTTTGTTAGAAATAGGGCTGTACAGGTGAGTTGGTGAAACACCTATATATCTGGAAAGAAAACCATGTGTGTAAGCACTACCCTGTGAGAACTGAGGTAGTTTCCAAAGGAGAACATAGTGCAAATCATAGTTTGGAAGATGCAGAAAGGCTCATTTTTTCCAAGTTGGCCTTTCTTCAGCTAAGTTGAAGAAACACATTTGTTTTTGAAAAGAAGTCCATTTGTGTTAGAAGCAGCAGCATGTAGCACATTTTTCCCTGTGAGAATTGAGTTAGATTTGGGAAGGAAACTTAGGTATTTCAAGGGGAGATAGGCTCGGTTTGCTCCCAAAAGGCTTCTTCACCTGAGTTGAAGGAATACATGGATCTATCCAAAGAAAGCCATCTGTGTTAGGAGCTGAAGCACCTTGCACATAGCTTGCCTGTAAATTTGAGTTACTTTTCGAAAGAAATAGTTCCTGCAAATCACAATTTTCAAGGTGGAGAAAGGCTCATTTTGTTCCAAACAGGCAATTCAGCTGAGTTGAAGAAACACATGTACCTCACCTTAGAAAAACATCTCTGTCAGATGCTGCAGATTCTAGCACATTGTTTCCATGTGAGAATTGACTTAGTGTTTGAAAGGAATCCTTTTCTGCAACTTAGGATTTGAAGGTGGAGTTAGGCTCTGTTTGCTCCAAATAGGTATATGCAGCTGAGTTGCAAAACCCATGAACCTCTCCTAAGAAAAACATCTTTGTTAGAAGCTGCACCATCAAGCCTATTGTTTCCTTTTGAGAACTGAGTTAGTTTTTGAAGGGAATACTTCATGCTAGGTGGGTTTTCCATGGTACACATAGCCTCTCTTTGTTCCAAGTAGGCCCATACACCTGAGTTGATGAATCACGCATGTCCCTCAAAAGAAACCCATGTGTGTAAAAAGCAGCAGAATCTATCACATTGTTGACCTCTGAGAATTTAGTTACTTTTTGAAAGGAATACTTCCTGCAAATCAGAATTTTCCAGGTTGAGAAAAGCTCATTCATTTCCAAATAGACCTATTCAGCCGAGTTGAAGAAACACATAAATATCTCCAAAAAAAAAAAAAATCTGTGTTAGAAGCTGCAGAATCTAGCACACTGTTTCCCTGGGAAAACTGAGTTAGGTTTTGAAAGGAATACTTCCTGCAACTTTGTTTCTTGAAGGTGGAGATAGGCTCACTTTCTTGCAAATAGGCCTATTCAGCTGAATTGATGAAACACATGTATCTCTCCAAAGAAAGCCATTTGAGTTAGAAGCACTAGCATCTACCATGTTGTTTACGTGTGTGAATATAGTTATTTTTTGAAAGAAATACTTCCTGCAAAACAGAATTTTCAAAGTGGAGAAAGGCTCATTTTGTTCCATATAGGCCATTTCAGTAAGTTTAAGGAACACACGTATCTCTCGAAAGAAAACCAACTGTCTTAGAAGCAGGAGCATCTAGAACGTTCTTTCCCTGTGAGAATAAAGTTAGTTTTCAAAGGAGTACTTTGTGCAAATCAAAGTTTTCAAGGTGGAGAAAGGCTCATTTTGTTCCAGATAGGCCTATTCAGCTAAGTTGATGAAGCACATGTATCTCTCAAAAGAAACGCATGTGTGTTAGAAGCAGGGGCCTCTAGCACATTGTTTCCCTGTTAAAATTGACTTAGTGTTTAAAAGGAATACTTCCTGTAACTTAGGTGTTTCAAGGTGGAGATAGTCTCTATTGGCTACAAATAGGCCTAATCAGCTGAGTTGAATTAACACATGTATCTCTCCAATGAAATCACTGCATGTTAGAAGCTCCAGCATCTAGCACATTATCTCCCTGTGAGAACTGAGTTAGTTTTTGAAAGGAACAATTACTTTAAGACAGAATTTTCGAGCTGCAGAAATGCTCATTTGTTCAAACAGAACTATGCAGCCAAGTTGAAGATAAACATAAATCTCTCAAAATAACCATGTGTGTTTGAAGCAGGACTAGGATATTGCTTCCATGTTAAAATGAGTTAGTTTTTAAAAGGAATACTTCCTGCAACTTAGGTGTTTCAAGGTGGACATAGGCTCACATTGCTCCAAATAGGCCTATTCAGTTGAGGTGAAGAAACTTCACTTTCTCTCCAAAGAAAACCATCTATTTTAGAAGCTGCAGCGTCTAGCACATTATTTCCCTGTGAGAATAGAGTTAGTTTTGGGAAGGAAAAATTCCTGCTATTCACAGTTTTCAAGGTGGAGAGAGGATCATTTTGTTCCAAGTAGGGCTCTTCAGGTGAGTTAAGCAGCACATATACCTCTCCAAACAAAACCATCTATGTTAGAACCTGCAGTACTTAGCACATTTTCTCCCTGTGAGCATTTAGTTCGTTTTTGAAAGGAATACTTCCTGCACATCAAAATTTTCAAGGTGGAGAAAGGCTCTTTGATTCCAAATTCCCCTATTCAGCTAAGGTGAAGAAACACACGTATGTCTACAAAGAAAAGCATCTGAGCTAGAATCAGGATTATGTAGCACATTGTTTCCCTTTGAGAATTGAATTCCTTTTGGAAAAGAATACTTCCTGCAAGTTTGGTTTTTCAACGTGGAGATAGGCTCTGTTTGCTCCAAATAGGCCCATTCAGCTCAGTTGAAAAAATACCCGTAGATCTCCAAAGAAAACCATCTATGTTAGAAGCTGCAGCACATATGGTATTGTTTCCCTGTGAGAGCTGAGTTAGTGTTTCAAAGGAATACTTCCTTCAAATCATAATTTCAAGGTGGAGAATGATTCATATTGTTCCCAACAAGCCTACTCAGCTAAGGAGAAGAAACACAGGTATCTCTCAAAAGTTGACCATCTGTGTTAGTTGAAGGAGCATATAGTACATTGTTCCCTGTGAGATTTGAGTTCGTTTGGAAAGGAAATCTTCCTCCAATAGGTTGCTCAAGGTGGTGCTATATCTGTTTGCTCAAAATACACCTATTCACCTGAGTTGAAGAAACGCAAGTATCTCTCCAAAAAATCTATTTCTGTTAGAAGCTGCACATACTAGCACATTGTTACTCAGTGAGCATTGAGTTAGTTTTGAAAGGAATATTTCCTGCAACTTGGGTGTTTCAAGGTGGAGATAAGCTCTGTTTCCTACAAATAGGCCTATTCAGCTGAGTTGAAGAAACACATATATCTCTCAAAAGAAAACCATCTGAGTCAGAAGCAGGAACATCTGGCACATTGTTTCCCTGTCAGAATTCATTTAGTTTCTGAAAGGAATACTTCCTGCAAATCATAGGGTTCAAGGTGGAGAAAGGCTCATTTTGTTCCAAATAGGCCTCTTCAAGGAAGTTGAAGAAACAAATGAATCCTTTGTAAAAAGACAATCTGTGTTAGAAGCAGGAGCATCCAGCACGTTGTTTCCCTGTGAGAATTGAATTCGTTTTTGAAAGCAATACTTCCTCCAACTTAGGTGTTTCTGGTGGAGACTGGCCCTTTCTGCTCCTAATAGGCCTATTTGGCTGAGTTGAAGGAAATCATGTATCTCTCCAAAAGAAAACCATCTATGTGAGAAGCTACAGCATCTAGCACATTATATCCCTGTTAAAATTGAGTTCGTTTTTCAAAGGAATACTTCCTGCAACTTCGGGTTTTCAAGGTGGAGATAAGCTCTCTTGGTTCCAATTAGGCGTATTAGGCTGAGTTAAAGAGCACATGCATCACTGCAAAGAAAACCATCTATGTTAGAAGCTGCAGCATCTGTGACATCGTTTCTGGGCAAAAGTAGAAGAAGTTTTTGAAAGGAATACTTCCTGCTTATCATAGTTTTCAAGGTAGAGTAAGGCTCATTTTCTTCCAAATTGGCCTATTCAGCTAAGGTGAAACACATGTATATCACGAATGAAAACCACTATTTAGAAGTAGGAGCAACTGGCACTTTGTTCCTCTGTGAGAACTGAGTATGCTTTAGTAGGAAAACTTCGTGTAAATTACACTTTTCAAGGTGGAGAAAGGCTCATTTTGTTCCAATTAGACCGGTTCAACTAAGGTGAAGAAAGACATGTATCTCACGAAAGAAAATCATCTTTGTGAGAAGCTCGAGCTTCCTGCACATTGTCTCCCTGTTAATATGGAGTTCGTTTTTGAATGAATACTCACTACAAATCAGAAGTTTCAAGGTGGAGAAAAGCTCATTTTTTTAAATAGGCCTGTTCAACTACGTTGAAGAAAGAAATACATCTCTCGACAGAAAACCACGTGTGTTACAAGGAGGAGCATCTAGCACATTGTTTCCCTGTGAGAATTTAGTTCGTTTTTGAAAGGAAGACTTCCTGCCACGTAGGTGATTCAAGGTGGACATAGGCTCTCTTTGCTCCAAAGAGGTATATGCAGCTGACTTCAAGCAACCCATGTATCTGTCCAAAGAAAACCATCTATGTTAGCAGATGCAGGTTCAAGCACATTGTTTTCCTGTGAGATTTGAGCTAGTTTTTGAAAGGAATACTTCCTGCTATGTGGGCTTTCCAATGCATTGACAGGCTCTCTTTGTTAGAAATAGGGCTGTACAGGTGAGTTGGTGAAACACCTATATATCTGGAAAGAAAACCATGTGTGTAAGCACTACCCTGTGAGAACTGAGGTAGTTTCCAAAGGAGAACATAGTGCAAATCATAGTTTGGAAGATGCAGAAAGGCTCATTTTTTCCAAGTTGGCCTTTCTTCAGCTAAGTTGAAGAAACACATTTGTTTTTGAAAAGAAGTCCATTTGTGTTAGAAGCAGCAGCATGTAGCACATTTTTCCCTGTGAGAATTGAGTTAGATTTGGGAAGGAAACTTAGGTATTTCAAGGGGAGATAGGCTCGGTTTGCTCCCAAAAGGCTTCTTCACCTGAGTTGAAGGAATACATGGATCTATCCAAAGAAAGCCATCTGTGTTAGGAGCTGAAGCACCTTGCACATAGCTTGCCTGTAAATTTGAGTTACTTTTCGAAAGAAATAGTTCCTGCAAATCACAATTTTCAAGGTGGAGAAAGGCTCATTTTGTTCCAAACAGGCAATTCAGCTGAGTTGAAGAAACACATGTACCTCACCTTAGAAAAACATCTCTGTCAGATGCTGCAGATTCTAGCACATTGTTTCCATGTGAGAATTGACTTAGTGTTTGAAAGGAATCCTTTTCTGCAACTTAGGATTTGAAGGTGGAGTTAGGCTCTGTTTGCTCCAAATAGGTATATGCAGCTGAGTTGCAAAACCCATGAACCTCTCCTAAGAAAAACATCTTTGTTAGAAGCTGCACCATCAAGCCTATTGTTTCCTTTTGAGAACTGAGTTAGTTTTTGAAGGGAATACTTCATGCTAGGTGGGTTTTCCATGGTACACATAGCCTCTCTTTGTTCCAAGTAGGCCCATACACCTGAGTTGATGAATCACGCATGTCCCTCAAAAGAAACCCATGTGTGTAAAAAGCAGCAGAATCTATCACATTGTTGACCTCTGAGAATTTAGTCACTTTTTGAAAGGAATACTTCCCGCAAATCAGAATTTTCCAGGTTGAGAAAAGCTCATTCATTTCCAAATAGACCTATTCAGCCGAGTTGAAGAAACACATAAATATCTCCAAAAAAAAAAAAAAATCTGTGTTAGAAGCTGCAGCATCTAGCACACTGTTTCCCTGGGAAAACTGAGTTAGGTTTTGAAAGGAATACTTCCTGCAACTTTGTTTCTTGAAGGTGGAGATAGGCTCACTTTCTTGCAAATAGGCCTATTCAGCTGAGTTGATGAAACACATGTATCTCTCCAAAGAAAGCCATTTGAGTTAGAAGCACTAGCATCTACCATGTTGTTTACGTGTGTGAATATAGTTAGGTTTTGAAAGAAATACTTCCTGCAAAACAGAATTTTCAAAGTGGAGAAAGGCTCATTTTGTTCCATATAGGCCATTTCAGTAAGTTGAAGGAACACACGTATCTCTCGAAAGAAAACCAACTGTCTTAGAAGCAGGAGCATCTAGAACATTCTTTCCCTGTGAGAATAAAGTTAGTTTTCAAAGGAGTACTTTGTGCAAATCAAAGTTTTCAAGGTGGAGAAAGGCTCATTTTGTTCCAGATAGGCCTATTCAGCTAAGTTGATGAAGCACATGTATCTCTCAAAAGAAACGCATGTGTGTTAGAAGCAGGGGCCTCTAGCACATTGTTTCCCTGTTAAAATTGACTTAGTGTTTAAAAGGAATACTTCCTGTAACTTAGGTGTTTCAAGGTGGAGATAGTCTCTATTGGCTACAAATAGGCCTAATCAGCTGAGTTGAATTAACACATGTATCTCTCCAATGAAATCACTGCATGTTAGAAGCTCCAGCATCTAGCACATTATCTCCCTGTGAGAACTGAGTTAGTTTTTGAAAGGAACAATTACTTTAAGACAGAATTTTCGAGCTGCAGAAATGCTCATTTGTTCAAACAGAACTATGCAGCCAAGTTGAAGATAAACATAAATCTCTCAAAATAACCATGTGTGTTTGAAGCAGGACTAGGATATTGCTTCCATGTTAAAATGAGTTAGTTTTTAAAAGGAATACTTCCTGCAACTTAGGTGTTTCAAGGTGGACATAGGCTCACATTGCTCCAAATAGGCCTATTCAGTTGAGGTGAAGAAACTTCACTTTCTCTCCAAAGAAAACCATCTATTTTAGAAGCTGCAGCGTCTAGCACATTATTTCCCTGTGAGAATAGAGTTAGTTTTGGGAAGGAAAAATTCCTGCTATTCACAGTTTTCAAGGTGGAGAGAGGATCATTTTGTTCCAAGTAGGGCTCTTCAGGTGAGTTAAGCAGCACATATACCTCTCCAAACAAAACCATCTATGTTAGAACCTGCAGTACTTAGCACATTTTCTCCCTGTGAGCATTTAGTTCGTTTATGGAAGGAATACTTCCTGCACATCAAAATTTTCAAGGTGGAGAAAGGCTCTTTGATTCCAAATTCCCCTATTCAGCTAAGGTGAAGAAACACACGTATGTCTACAAAGAAAAGCATCTGAGCTAGAATCAGGATTATGTAGCACATTGTTTCCCTTTGAGAATTGAATTCCTTTTGGAAAAGAATACTTCCTGCAAGTTTCGTTTTTCAACGTGGAGATAGGCTCTGTTTGCTCCAAATAGGCCCATTCAGCTCAGTTGAAAAAATACCCGTAGATCTCCAAAGAAAACCATCTATGTTAGAAGCTGCAGCACATATGGTATTGTTTCCCTGTGAGAGCTGAGTTAGTGTTTCAAAGGAATACTTCCTTCAAATCATAATTTCAAGGTGGAGAATGATTCATATTGTTCCCAACAAGCCTACTCAGCTAAGGAGAAGAAACACAGGTATCTCTCAAAAGTTGACCATCTGTGTTAGTTGAAGGAGCATATAGTACATTGTTCCCTGTGAGATTTGAGTTCGTTTGGAAAGGAAATCTTCCTCCAATAGGTTGCTCAAGGTGGTGCTATATCTGTTTGCTCAAAATACACCTATTCACCTGAGTTGAAGAAACGCAAGTATCTCTCCAAAAAATCTATTTCTGTTAGAAGCTGCACATACTAGCACATTGTTACTCAGTGAGCATTGAGTTAGTTTTGAAAGGAATATTTCCTGCAACTTGGGTGTTTCAAGGTGGAGATAAGCTCTGTTTCCTACAAATAGGCCTATTCAGCTGAGTTGAAGAAACACATATATCTCTCAAAAGAAAACCATCTGAGTCAGAAGCAGGAACATCTGGCACATTGTTTCCCTGTCAGAATTCATTTAGTTTCTGAAAGGAATACTTCCTGCAAATCATAGGGTTCAAGGTGGAGAAAGGCTCATTTTGTTCCAAATAGGCCTCTTCAAGGAAGTTGAAGAAACAAATGAATCCTTTGTAAAAAGACAATCTGTGTTAGAAGCAGGAGCATCCAGCACGTTGTTTCCCTGTGAGAATTGAATTCGTTTTTGAAAGCAATACTTCCTCCAACTTAGGTGTTTCTGGTGGAGATTGGCCCTTTCTGCTCCTAATAGGCCTATTTGGCTGAGTTGAAGGAAATCATGTATCTCTCCAAAAGAAAACCATCTATGTGAGAAGCTACAGCATCTAGCACATTATTTCCCTGTTAAAATTGAGTTCGTTTTTCAAAGGAATACTTCCTGCAACTTCGGGTTTTCAAGGTGGAGATAAGCTCTCTTGGTTCCAATTAGGCGTATTAGGCTGAGTTAAAGAGCACATGCATCACTGCAAAGAAAACCATCTATGTTAGAAGCTGCAGCATCTGTGACATCGTTTCTGGGCAAAAGTAGAAGTAGTTTTTGAAAGGAATACTTCCTGCTTATCATAGTTTTCAAGGTAGAGTAAGGCTCATTTTCTTCCAAATTGGCCTATTCAGCTAAGGTGAAACACATGTATATCACGAATGAAAACCACTATTTAGAAGTAGGAGCAACTGGCACTTTGTTCCTCTGTGAGAACTGAGTATGCTTTAGTAGGAAAACTTCGTGTAAATTACACTTTTCAAGGTGGAGAAAGGCTCATTTTGTTCCAATTAGACCGGTTCAACTAAGGTGAAGAAAGACATGTATCTCACGAAAGAAAATCATCTTTGTGAGAAGCTCGAGCTTCCTGCACATTGTCTCCCTGTTAATATGGAGTTCGTTTTTGAATGAATACTCACTACAAATCAGAAGTTTCAAGGTGGAGAAAAGCTCATTTTTTTAAATAGGCCTGTTCAACTACGTTGAAGAAAGAAATACATCTCTCGACAGAAAACCACGTGTGTTACAAGGAGGAGCATCTAGCACATTGTTTCCCTGTGAGAATTTAGTTCGTTTTTGAAAGGAAGACTTCCTGCCACGTAGGTGATTCAAGGTGGACATAGGCTCTCTTTGCTCCAAAGAGGTATATGCAGCTGACTTCAAGCAACCCATGTATCTGTCCAAAGAAAACCATCTATGTTAGCAGATGCAGGTTCAAGCACATTGTTTTCCTGTGAGATTTGAGCTAGTTTTTGAAAGGAATACTTCCTGCTATGTGGGCTTTCCAATGCATTGACAGGCTCTCTTTGTTAGAAATAGGGCTGTACAGGTGAGTTGGTGAAACACCTATATATCTGGAAAGAAAA
This sequence comes from Castor canadensis, assembly GCF_047511655.1. NCBI lineage: Eukaryota > Metazoa > Chordata > Mammalia > Rodentia > Castoridae > Castor > Castor canadensis. Next base: position 111,069,807 of record NC_133386.1, read on the forward strand.
CCATGTGTGTAAGCACTACCCTGTGAGAACTGAGGTAGTTTCCAAAGGAGAACATAGTGCAAATCATAGTTTGGAAGATGCAGAAAGGCTCATTTTTTCCAAGTTGGCCTTTCTTCAGCTAAGTTGAAGAAACACATTTGTTTTTGAAAAGAAGTCCATTTGTGTTAGAAGCAGCAGCATGTAGCACATTTTTCCCTGTGAGAATTGAGTTAGATTTGGGAAGGAAACTTAGGTATTTCAAGGGGAGATAGGCTCGGTTTGCTCCCAAAAGGCTTCTTCACCTGAGTTGAAGGAATACATGGATCTATCCAAAGAAAGCCATCTGTGTTAGGAGCTGAAGCACCTTGCACATAGCTTGCCTGTAAATTTGAGTTACTTTTCGAAAGAAATAGTTCCTGCAAATCACAATTTTCAAGGTGGAGAAAGGCTCATTTTGTTCCAAACAGGCAATTCAGCTGAGTTGAAGAAACACATGTACCTCACCTTAGAAAAACATCTCTGTCAGGTGCTGCAGATTCTAGCACATTGTTTCCATGTGAGAATTGACTTAGTGTTTGAAAGGAATCCTTTTCTGCAACTTAGGATTTGAAGGTGGAGTTAGGCTCTGTTTGCTCCAAATAGGTATATGCAGCTGAGTTGCAAAACCCATGAACCTCTCCTAAGAAAAACATCTTTGTTAGAAGCTGCACCATCAAGCCTATTGTTTCCTTTTGAGAACTGAGTTAGTTTTTGAAGGGAATACTTCATGCTAGGTGGGTTTTCCATGGTACACATAGCCTCTCTTTGTTCCAAGTAGGCCCATACACCTGAGTTGATGAATCACGCATGTCCCTCAAAAGAAACCCATGTGTGTAAAAAGCAGCAGAATCTATCACATTGTTGACCTCTGAGAATTTAGTTACTTTTTGAAAGGAATACTTCCTGCAAATCAGAATTTTCCAGGTTGAGAAAAGCTCATTCATTTCCAAATAGACCTATTCAGCCGAGTTGAAGAAACACATAAATATCTCCAAAAAAAAAAAAATCTGTGTTAGAAGCTGCAGCATCTAGCACACTGTTTCCCTGGGAAAACTGAGTTAGGTTTTGAAAGGAATACTTCCTGCAACTTTGTTTCTTGAAGGTGGAGATAGGCTCATTTTGTTCCAAATAGGCCTCTTCAAGGAAGTTGAAGAAACAAATGAATCCTTTGTAAAAAGACAATCTGTGTTAGAAGCAGGAGCATCCAGCACGTTGTTTCCCTGTGAGAATTGAATTCGTTTTTGAAAGCAATACTTCCTCCAACTTAGGTGTTTCTGGTGGAGATTGGCCCTTTCTGCTCCTAATAGGCCTATTTGGCTGAGTTGAAGGAAATCATGTATCTCTCCAAAAGAAAACCATCTATGTGAGAAGCTACAGCATCTAGCACATTATTTCCCTGTTAAAATTGAGTTCGTTTTTCAAAGGAATACTTCCTGCAACTTCGGGTTTTCAAGGTGGAGATAAGCTCTCTTGGTTCCAATTAGGCGTATTAGGCTGAGTTAAAGAGCACATGCATCACTGCAAAGAAAACCATCTATGTTAGAAGCTGCAGCATCTGTGACATCGTTTCTGGGCAAAAGTAGAAGTAGTTTTTGAAAGGAATACTTCTGCTTATCATAGTTTTCAAGGTAGAGTAAGGCTCATTTTCTTCCAAATTGGCCTATTCAGCTAAGGTGAAACACATGTATATCACGAATGAAAACCACTATTTAGAAGTAGGAGCAACTGGCACTTTGTTCCTCTGTGAGAACTGAGTATGCTTTAGTAGGAAAACTTCGTGTAAATTACACTTTTCAAGGTGGAGAAAGGCTCATTTTGTTCCAATTAGACCGGTTCAACTAAGGTGAAGAAAGACATGTATCTCACGAAAGAAAATCATCTTTGTGAGAAGCTCGAGCTTCCTGCACATTGTCTCCCTGTTAATATGGAGTTCGTTTTTGAATGAATACTCACTACAAATCAGAAGTTTCAAGGTGGAGAAAAGCTCATTTTTTTAAATAGGCCTGTTCAACTACGTTGAAGAAAGAAATACATCTCTCGACAGAAAACCACGTGTGTTACAAGGAGGAGCATCTAGCACATTGTTTCCCTGTGAGAATTTAGTTCGTTTTTGAAAGGAAGACTTCCTGCCACGTAGGTGATTCAAGGTGGACATAGGCTCTCTTTGCTCCAAAGAGGTATATGCAGCTGACTTCAAGCAACCCATGTATCTGTCCAAAGAAAACCATCTATGTTAGCAGATGCAGGTTCAAGCACATTGTTTCCCTGTGAGATTTGAGCTAGTTTTTGAAAGGAATACTTCCTGCTATGTGGGCTTTCCAATGCATTGACAGGCTCTCTTTGTTAGAAATAGGGCTGTACAGGTGAGTTGGTGAAACACCTATATATCTGGAAAGAAAACCATGTGTGTAAGCACTACCCTGTGAGAACTGAGGTAGTTTCCAAAGGAGAACATAGTGCAAATCATAGTTTGGAAGATGCAGAAAGGCTCATTTTTTCCAAGTTGGCCTTTCTTCAGCTAAGTTGAAGAAACACATTTGTTTTTGAAAAGAAGTCCATTTGTGTTAGAAGCAGCAGCATGTAGCACATTTTTCCCTGTGAGAATTGAGTTAGATTTGGGAAGGAAACTTAGGTATTTCAAGGGGAGATAGGCTCGGTTTGCTCCCAAAAGGCTTCTTCACCTGAGTTGAAGGAATACATGGATCTATCCAAAGAAAGCCATCTGTGTTAGGAGCTGAAGCACCTTGCACATAGCTTGCCTGTAAATTTGAGTTACTTTTCGAAAGAAATAGTTCCTGCAAATCACAATTTTCAAGGTGGAGAAAGGCTCATTTTGTTCCAAACAGGCAATTCAGCTGAGTTGAAGAAACACATGTACCTCACCTTAGAAAAACATCTCTGTCAGGTGCTGCAGATTCTAGCACATTGTTTCCATGTGAGAATTGACTTAGTGTTTGAAAGGAATCCTTTTCTGCAACTTAGGATTTGAAGGTGGAGTTAGGCTCTGTTTGCTCCAAATAGGTATATGCAGCTGAGTTGCAAAACCCATGAACCTCTCCTAAGAAAATCATCTTTGTTAGAAGCTGCACCATCAAGCCTATTGTTTCCTTTTGAGAACTGAGTTAGTTTTTGAAGGGAATACTTCATGCTAGGTGGGTTTTCCATGGTACACATAGCCTCTCTTTGTTCCAAGTAGGCCCATACACCTGAGTTGATGAATCACGCATGTCCCTCAAAAGAAACCCATGTGTGTAAAAAGCAGCAGAATCTATCACATTGTTGACCTCTGAGAATTTAGTTACTTTTTGAAAGGAATACTTCCTGCAAATCAGAATTTTCCAGGTTGAGAAAAGCTCATTCATTTCCAAATAGACCTATTCAGCCGAGTTGAAGAAACACATAAATATCTCCAAAAAAAAAAAAATCTGTGTTAGAAGCTGCAGCATCTAGCACACTGTTTCCCTGGGAAAACTGAGTTAGGTTTTGAAAGGAATACTTCCTGCAACTTTGTTTCTTGAAGGTGGAGATAGGCTCACTTTCTTGCAAATAGGCCTATTCAGCTGAGTTGATGAAACACATGTATCTCTCCAAAGAAAGCCATTTGAGTTAGAAGCACTAGCATCTACCATGTTGTTTACGTGTGTGAATATAGTTAGGTTTTGAAAGAAATACTTCCTGCAAAACAGAATTTTCAAAGTGGAGAAAGGCTCATTTTGTTCCATATAGGCCATTTCAGTAAGTTGAAGGAACACACGTATCTCTCGAAAGAAAACCAACTGTCTTAGAAGCAGGAGCATCTACAACATTCTTTCCCTGTGAGAATAAAGTTAGTTTTCAAAGGAGTACTTTGTGCAAATCAAAGTTTTCAAGGTGGAGAAAGGCTCATTTTGTTCCAGATAGGCCTATTCAGCTAAGTTGATGAAGCACATGTATCTCTCAAAAGAAACGCATGTGTGTTAGAAGCAGGGGCCTCTAGCACATTGTTTCCCTGTTAAAATTGACTTAGTGTTTAAAAGGAATACTTCCTGTAACTTAGGTGTTTCAAGGTGGAGATAGTCTCTATTGGCTACAAATAGGCCTAATCAGCTGAGTTGAATTAACACATGTATCTCTCCAATGAAATCACTGCATGTTAGAAGCTCCAGCATCTAGCACATTATCTCCCTGTGAGAACTGAGTTAGTTTTTGAAAGGAACAATTACTTTAAGACAGAATTTTCGAGCTGCAGAAATGCTCATTTGTTCAAACAGAACTATGCAGCCAAGTTGAAGATAAACATAAATCTCTCAAAAGTAACCATGTGTGTTTGAAGCAGGACTAGGATATTGCTTCCATGTTAAAATGAGTTAGTTTTTAAAAGGAATACTTCCTGCAACTTAGGTGTTTCAAGGTGGACATAGGCTCACTTTGCTCCAAATAGGCCTATTCAGTTGAGGTGAAGAAACTTCACTTTCTCTCCAAAGAAAACCATGTATGTTAGAAGCTGCAGCGTCTAGCACATTATTTCCCTGTGAGAATAGAGTTAGTTTTGGGAAGGAAAAATTCCTGCTATTCACAGTTTTCAAGGTGGAGAGAGGATCATTTTGTTCCAAGTAGGGCTCTTCAGGTGAGTTAAGCAGCACATATACCTCTCCAAACAAAACCATCTATGTTAGAACCTGCAGTACTTAGCACATTTTCTCCCTGTGAGCATTTAGTTCGTTTTTGAAAGGAATACTTCCTGCACATCAAAATTTTCAAGGTGGAGAAAGGCTCTTTGATTCCAAATTCCCCTATTCAGCTAAGGTGAAGAAACACACGTATGTCTACAAAGAAAAGCATCTGAGCTAGAATCAGGATTATGTAGCACATTGTTTCCCTTTGAGAATTGAATTCCTTTTGGAAAAGAATACTTCCTGCAAGTTTCGTTTTTCAACGTGGAGATAGGCTCTGTTTGCTCCAAATAGGCCCATTCAGCTCAGTTGAAAAAATACCCGTAGATCTCCAAAGAAAACCATCTATGTTAGAAGCTGCAGCACATATGGTATTGTTTCCCTGTGAGAGCTGAGTTAGTGTTTCAAAGGAATACTTCCTTCAAATCATAATTTCAAGGTGGAGAATGATTCATATTGTTCCCAACAAGCCTACTCAGCTAAGGAGAAGAAACACAGGTATCTCTCAAAAGTTGACCATCTGTGTTAGTTGAAGGAGCATATAGTACATTGTTCCCTGTGAGATTTGAGTTCGTTTGGAAAGGAAATCTTCCTCCAATAGGTTGCTCAAGGTGGTGCTATATCTGTTTGCTCAAAATACACCTATTCACCTGAGTTGAAGAAACGCAAGTATCTCTCCAAAAAATCTATTTCTGTTAGAAGCTGCACATACTAGCACATTGTTACTCAGTGAGCATTGAGTTAGTTTTGAAAGGAATATTTCCTGCAACTTGGGTGTTTCAAGGTGGAGATAAGCTCTGTTTCCTACAAATAGGCCTATTCAGCTGAGTTGAAGAAACACATATATCTCTCAAAAGAAAACCATCTGAGTCAGAAGCAGGAACATCTGGCACATTGTTTCCCTGTCAGAATTCATTTAGTTTCTGAAAGGAATACTTCCTGCAAATCATAGGGTTCAAGGTGGAGAAAGGCTCATTTTGTTCCAAATAGGCCTCTTCAAGGAAGTTGAAGAAACAAATGAATCCTTTGTAAAAAGACAATCTGTGTTAGAAGCAGGAGCATCCAGCACGTTGTTTCCCTGTGAGAATTGAATTCGTTTTTGAAAGCAATACTTCCTCCAACTTAGGTGTTTCTGGTGGAGATTGGCCCTTTCTGCTCCTAATAGGCCTATTTGGCTGAGTTGAAGGAAATCATGTATCTCTCCAAAAGAAAACCATCTATGTGAGAAGCTACAGCATCTAGCACATTATTTCCCTGTTAAAATTGAGTTCGTTTTTCAAAGGAATACTTCCTGCAACTTCGGGTTTTCAAGGTGGAGATAAGCTCTCTTGGTTCCAATTAGGCGTATTAGGCTGAGTTAAAGAGCACATGCATCACTGCAAAGAAAACCATCTATGTTAGAAGCTGCAGCATCTGTGACATCGTTTCTGGGCAAAAGTAGAAGTAGTTTTTGAAAGGAATACTTCCTGCTTATCATAGTTTTCAAGGTAGAGTAAGGCTCATTTTCTTCCAAATTGGCCTATTCAGCTAAGGTGAAACACATGTATATCACGAATGAAAACCACTATTTAGAAGTAGGAGCAACTGGCACTTTGTTCCTCTGTGAGAACTGAGTATGCTTTAGTAGGAAAACTTCGTGTAAGTTACACTTTTCAAGGTGGAGAAAGGCTCATTTTGTTCCAATTAGACCGGTTCAACTAAGGTGAAGAAAGACATGTATCTCACGAAAGAAAATCATCTTTGTGAGAAGCTCGAGCTTCCTGCACATTGTCTCCCTGTTAATATGGAGTTCGTTTTTGAATGAATACTCACTACAAATCAGAAGTTTCAAGGTGGAGAAAAGCTCATTTTTTTAAATAGGCCTGTTCAACTACGTTGAAGAAAGAAATACATCTCTCGACAGAAAACCACGTGTGTTACAAGGAGGAGCATCTAGCACATTGTTTCCCTGTGAGAATTTAGTTCGTTTTTGAAAGGAAGACTTCCTGCCACGTAGGTGATTCAAGGTGGACATAGGCTCTCTTTGCTCCAAAGAGGTATATGCAGCTGACTTCAAGCAACCCATGTATCTGTCCAAAGAAAACCATCTATGTTAGCAGATGCAGGTTCAAGCACATTGTTTCCCTGTGAGATTTGAGCTAGTTTTTGAAAGGAATACTTCCTGCTATGTGGGCTTTCCAATGCATTGACAGGCTCTCTTTGTTAGAAATAGGGCTGTACAGGTGAGTTGGTGAAACACCTATATATCTGGAAAGAAAACCATGTGTGTAAGCACTACCCTGTGAGAACTGAGGTAGTTTCCAAAGGAGAACATAGTGCAAATCATAGTTTGGAAGATGCAGAAAGGCTCATTTTTTCCAAGTTGGCCTTTCTTCAGCTAAGTTGAAGAAACACATTTGTTTTTGAAAAGAAGTCCATTTGTGTTAGAAGCAGCAGCATGTAGCACATTTTTCCCTGTGAGAATTGAGTTAGATTTGGGAAGGAAACTTAGGTATTTCAAGGGGAGATAGGCTCGGTTTGCTCCCAAAAGGCTTCTTCACCTGAGTTGAAGGAATACATGGATCTATCCAAAGAAAGCCATCTGTGTTAGGAGCTGAAGCACCTTGCACCTAGCTTGCCTGTAAATTTGAGTTACTTTTCGAAAGAAATAGTTCCTGCAAATCACAATTTTCAAGGTGGAGAAAGGCTCATTTTGTTCCAAACAGGCAATTCAGCTGAGTTGAAGAAACACATGTACCTCACCTTAGAAAAACATCTCTGTCAGATGCTGCAGATTCTAGCACATTGTTTCCATGTGAGAATTGACTTAGTGTTTGAAAGGAATCCTTTTCTGCAACTTAGGATTTGAAGGTGGAGTTAGGCTCTGTTTGCTCCAAATAGGTATATGCAGCTGAGTTGCAAAACCCATGAACCTCTCCTAAGAAAAACATCTTTGTTAGAAGCTGCACCATCAAGCCTATTGTCTCCTTTTGAGAACTGAGTTAGTTTTTGAAGGGAATACTTCATGCTAGGTGGGTTTTCCATGGTACACATAGCCTCTCTTTGTTCCAAGTAGGCCCATAGACCTGAGTTGATGAATCACGCATGTCCCTCAAAAGAAACCCATGTGTGTAAAAAGCAGCAGAATCTATCACATTGTTGACCTCTGAGAATTTAGTTACTTTTTGAAAGGAATACTTCCTGCAAATCAGAATTTTCCAGGTTGAGAAAAGCTCATTCATTTCCAAATAGACCTATTCAGCCGAGTTGAAGAAACACATAAATATCTCCAAAAAAAAAAAAAAATCTGTGTTAGAAGCTGCAGCATCTAGCACACTGTTTCCCTGGGAAAACTGAGTTAGGTTTTGAAAGGAATACTTCCTGCAACTTTGTTTCTTGAAGGTGGAGATAGGCTCACTTTCTTGCAAATAGGCCTATTCAGCTGAGTTGATGAAACACATGTATCTCTCCAAAGAAAGCCATTTGAGTTAGAAGCACTAGCATCTACCATGTTGTTTACGTGTGTGAATATAGTTAGGTTTTGAAAGAAATACTTCCTGCAAAACAGAATTTTCAAAGTGGAGAAAGGCTCATTTTGTTCCATATAGGCCATTTCAGTAAGTTGAAGGAACACACGTATCTCTCGAAAGAAAACCAACTGTCTTAGAAGCAGGAGCATCTACAACATTCTTTCCCTGTGAGAATAAAGTTAGTTTTCAAAGGAGTACTTTGTGCAAATCAAAGTTTTCAAGGTGGAGAAAGGCTCATTTTGTTCCAGATAGGCCTATTCAGCTAAGTTGATGAAGCACATGTATCTCTCAAAAGAAACGCATGTGTGTTAGAAGCAGGGGCCTCTAGCACATTGTTTCCCTGTTAAAATTGACTTAGTGTTTAAAAGGAATACTTCCTGTAACTTAGGTGTTTCAAGGTGGAGATAGTCTCTATTGGCTACAAATAGGCCTAATCAGCTGAGTTGAATTAACACATGTATCTCTCCAATGAAATCACTGCATGTTAGAAGCTCCAGCATCTAGCACATTATCTCCCTGTGAGAACTGAGTTAGTTTTTGAAAGGAACAATTACTTTAAGACAGAATTTTCGAGCTGCAGAAATGCTCATTTGTTCAAACAGAACTATACAGCCAAGTTGAAGATAAACATAAATCTCTCAAAAATAACCATGTGTGTTTGAAGCAGGACTAGGATATTGCTTCCATGTTAAAATGAGTTAGTTTTTAAAAGGAATACTTCCTGCAACTTAGGTGTTTCAAGGTGGACATAGGCTCACTTTGCTCCAAATAGGCCTATTCAGTTGAGGTGAAGAAACTTCACTTTCTCTCCAAAGAAAACCATCTATGTTAGAAGCTGCAGCGTCTAGCACATTATTTCCCTGTGAGAATAGAGTTAGTTTTGGGAAGGAAAAATTCCTGCTATTCACAGTTTTCAAGGTGGAGAGAGGATCATTTTGTTCCAAGTAGGGCTCTTCAGGTGAGTTAAGCAGCACATATACCTCTCCAAACAAAACCATCTATGTTAGAACCTGCAGTACTTAGCACATTTTCTCCCTGTGAGCATTTAGTTCGTTTTTGAAAGGAATACTTCCTGCACATCAAAATTTTCAAGGTGGAGAAAGGCTCTTTGATTCCAAATTCCCCTATTCAGCTAAGGTGAAGAAACACACGTATGTCTACAAAGAAAAGCATCTGAGCTAGAATCAGGATTATGTAGCACATTGTTTCCCTTTGAGAATTGAATTCCTTTTGGAAAAGAATACTTCCTGCAAGTTTGGTTTTTCAACGTGGAGATAGGCTCTGTTTGCTCCAAATAGGCCCATTCAGCTCAGTTGAAAAAATACCCGTAGATCTCCAAAGAAAACCATCTATGTTAGAAGCTGCAGCACATATGGTATTGTTTCCCTGTGAGAGCTGAGTTAGTGTTTCAAAGGAATACTTCCTTCAAATCATAATTTCAAGGTGGAGAATGATTCATATTGTTCCCAACAAGCCTACTCAGCTAAGGAGAAGAAACACAGGTATCTCTCAAAAGTTGACCATCTGTGTTAGTTGAAGGAGCATATAGTACATTGTTCCCTGTGAGATTTGAGTTCGTTTGGAAAGGAAATCTTCCTCCAATAGGTTGCTCAAGGTGGTGCTATATCTGTTTGCTCAAAATACACCTATTCACCTGAGTTGAAGAAACGCAAGTATCTCTCCAAAAAATCTATTTCTGTTAGAAGCTGCACATACTAGCACATTGTTACTCAGTGAGCATTGAGTTAGTTTTGAAAGGAATATTTCCTGCAACTTGGGTGTTTCAAGGTGGAGATAAGCTCTGTTTCCTACAAATAGGCCTATTCAGCTGAGTTGAAGAAACACATATATCTCTCAAAAGAAAACCATCTGAGTCAGAAGCAGGAACATCTGGCACATTGTTTCCCTGTCAGAATTCATTTAGTTTCTGAAAGGAATACTTCCTGCAAATCATAGGGTTCAAGGTGGAGAAAGGCTCATTTTGTTCCAAATAGGCCTCTTCAAGGAAGTTGAAGAAACAAATGAATCCTTTGTAAAAAGACAATCTGTGTTAGAAGCAGGAGCATCCAGCACGTTGTTTCCCTGTGAGAATTGAATTCGTTTTTGAAAGCAATACTTCCTCCAACTTAGGTGTTTCTGGTGGAGATTGGCCCTTTCTGCTCCTAATAGGCCTATTTGGCTGAGTTGAAGGAAATCATGTATCTCTCCAAAAGAAAACCATCTATGTGAGAAGCTACAGCATCTAGCACATTATTTCCCTGTTAAAATTGAGTTCGTTTTTCAAAGGAATACTTCCTGCAACTTCGGGTTTTCAAGGTGGAGATAAGCTCTCTTGGTTCCAATTAGGCGTATTAGGCTGAGTTAAAGAGCACATGCATCACTGCAAAGAAAACCATCTATGTTAGAAGCTGCAGCATCTGTGACATCGTTTCTGGGCAAAAGTAGAAGTAGTTTTTGAAAGGAATACTTCCTGCTTATCATAGTTTTCAAGGTAGAGTAAGGCTCATTTTCTTCCAAATTGGCCTATTCAGCTAAGGTGAAACACATGTATATCACGAATGAAAACCACTATTTAGAAGTAGGAGCAACTGGCACTTTGTTCCTCTGTGAGAACTGAGTATGCTTTAGTAGGAAAACTTCGTGTAAGTTACACTTTTCAAGGTGGAGAAAGGCTCATTTTGTTCCAATTAGACCGATTCAACTAAGGTGAAGAAAGACATGTATCTCACGAAAGAAAATCATCTTTGTGAGAAGCTCGAGCTTCCTGCACATTGTCTCCCTGTTAATATGGAGTTCGTTTTTGAATGAATACTCACTACAAATCAGAAGTTTCAAGGTGGAGAAAAGCTCATTTTTTTAAATAGGCCTGTTCAACTACGTTGAAGAAAGAAATACATCTCTCGACAGAAAACCACGTGTGTTACAAGGGGGAGCATCTAGCACATTGTTTCCCTGTGAGAATTTAGTTCGTTTTTGAAAGGAAGACTTCCTGCCACGTAGGTGATTCAAGGTGGACATAGGCTCTCTTTGCTCCAAAGAGGTATATGCAGCTGACTTCAAGCAACCCATGTATCTGTCCAAAGAAAACCATCTATGTTAGCAGATGCAGGTTCAAGCACATTGTTTCCCTGTGAGATTTGAGCTAGTTTTTGAAAGGAATACTTCCTGCTATGTGGGCTTTCCAATGCATTGACAGGCTCTCTTTGTTAGAAATAGGGCTGTACAGGTGAGTTGGTGAAACACCTATATATCTGGAAAGAAAACCATGTGTGTAAGCACTACCCTGTGAGAACTGAGGTAGTTTCCAAAGGAGAACATAGTGCAAATCATAGTTTGGAAGATGCAGAAAGGCTCATTTTTTCCAAGTTGGCCTTTCTTCAGCTAAGTTGAAGAAACACATTTGTTTTTGAAAAGAAGTCCATTTGTGTTAGAAGCAGCAGCATGTAGCACATTTTTCCCTGTGAGAATTGAGTTAGATTTGGGAAGGAAACTTAGGTATTTCAAGGGGAGATAGGCTCGGTTTGCTCCCAAAAGGCTTCTTCACCTGAGTTGAAGGAATACATGGATCTATCCAAAGAAAGCCATCTGTGTTAGGAGCTGAAGCACCTTGCACCTAGCTTGCCTGTAAATTTGAGTTACTTTTCGAAAGAAATAGTTCCTGCAAATCACAATTTTCAAGGTGGAGAAAGGCTCATTTTGTTCCAAACAGGCAATTCAGCTGAGTTGAAGAAACACATGTACCTCACCTTAGAAAAACATCTCTGTCAGATGCTGCAGATTCTAGCACATTGTTTCCATGTGAGAATTGACTTAGTGTTTGAAAGGAATCCTTTTCTGCAACTTAGGATTTGAAGGTGGAGTTAGGCTCTGTTTGCTCCAAATAGGTATATGCAGCTGAGTTGCAAAACCCATGAACCTCTCCTAAGAAAAACATCTTTGTTAGAAGCTGCACCATCAAGCCTATTGTCTCCTTTTGAGAACTGAGTTAGTTTTTGAAGGGAATACTTCATGCTAGGTGGGTTTTCCATGGTACACATAGCCTCTCTTTGTTCCAAGTAGGCCCATAGACCTGAGTTGATGAATCACGCATGTCCCTCAAAAGAAACCCATGTGTGTAAAAAGCAGCAGAATCTATCACATTGTTGACCTCTGAGAATTTAGTTACTTTTTGAAAGGAATACTTCCTGCAAATCAGAATTTTCCAGGTTGAGAAAAGCTCATTCATTTCCAAATAGACCTATTCAGCCGAGTTGAAGAAACACATAAATATCTCCAAAAAAAAAAAAAAAATCTGTGTTAGAAGCTGCAGCATCTAGCACACTGTTTCCCTGGGAAAACTGAGTTAGGTTTTGAAAGGAATACTTCCTGCAACTTTGTTTCTTGAAGGTGGAGATAGGCTCACTTTCTTGCAAATAGGCCTATTCAGCTGAGTTGATGAAACACATGTATCTCTCCAAAGAAAGCCATTTGAGTTAGAAGCACTAGCATCTACCATGTTGTTTACGTGTGTGAATATAGTTAGGTTTTGAAAGAAATACTTCCTGCAAAACAGAATTTTCAAAGTGGAGAAAGGCTCATTTTGTTCCATATAGGCCATTTCAGTAAGTTGAAGGAACACACGTATCTCTCGAAAGAAAACCAACTGTCTTAGAAGCAGGAGCATCTAGAACATTCTTTCCCTGTGAGAATAAAGTTAGTTTTCAAAGGAGTACTTTGTGCAAATCAAAGTTTTCAAGGTGGAGAAAGGCTCATTTTGTTCCAGATAGGCCTATTCAGCTAAGTTGATGAAGCACATGTATCTCTCAAAAGAAACGCATGTGTGTTAGAAGCAGGGGCCTCTAGCACATTGTTTCCCTGTTAAAATTGACTTAGTGTTTAAAAGGAATACTTCCTGTAACTTAGGTGTTTCAAGGTGGAGATAGTCTCTATTGGCTACAAATAGGCCTAATCAGCTGAGTTGAATTAACACATGTATCTCTCCAATGAAATCACTGCATGTTAGAAGCTCCAGCATCTAGCACATTATCTCCCTGTGAGAACTGAGTTAGTTTTTGAAAGGAACAATTACTTTAAGACAGAATTTTCGAGCTGCAGAAATGCTCATTTGTTCAAACAGAACTATACAGCCAAGTTGAAGATAAACATAAATCTCTCAAAAATAACCATGTGTGTTTGAAGCAGGACTAGGATATTGCTTCCATGTTAAAATGAGTTAGTTTTTAAAAGGAATACTTCCTGCAACTTAGGTGTTTCAAGGTGGACATAGGCTCACTTTGCTCCAAATAGGCCTATTCAGTTGAGGTGAAGAAACTTCACTTTCTCTCCAAAGAAAACCATCTATGTTAGAAGCTGCAGCGTCTAGCACATTATTTCCCTGTGAGAATAGAGTTAGTTTTGGGAAGGAAAAATTCCTGCTATTCACAGTTTTCAAGGTGGAGAGAGGATCATTTTGTTCCAAGTAGGGCTCTTCAGGTGAGTTAAGCAGCACATATACCTCTCCAAACAAAACCATCTATGTTAGAACCTGCAGTACTTAGCACATTTTCTCCCTGTGAGCATTTAGTTCGTTTTTGAAAGGAATACTTCCTGCACATCAAAATTTTCAAGGTGGAGAAAGGCTCTTTGATTCCAAATTCCCCTATTCAGCTAAGGTGAAGAAACACACGTATGTCTACAAAGAAAAGCATCTGAGCTAGAATCAGGATTATGTAGCACATTGTTTCCCTTTGAGAATTGAATTCCTTTTGGAAAAGAATACTTCCTGCAAGTTTGGTTTTTCAACGTGGAGATAGGCTCTGTTTGCTCCAAATAGGCCCATTCAGCTCAGTTGAAAAAATACCCGTAGATCTCCAAAGAAAACCATCTATGTTAGAAGCTGCAGCACATATGGTATTGTTTCCCTGTGAGAGCTGAGTTAGTGTTTCAAAGGAATACTTCCTTCAAATCATAATTTCAAGGTGGAGAATGATTCATATTGTTCCCAACAAGCCTACTCAGCTAAGGAGAAGAAACACAGGTATCTCTCAAAAGTTGACCATCTGTGTTAGTTGAAGGAGCATATAGTACATTGTTCCCTGTGAGATTTGAGTTCGTTTGGAAAGGAAATCTTCCTCCAATAGGTTGCTCAAGGTGGTGCTATATCTGTTTGCTCAAAATACGCCTATTCACCTGAGTTGAAGAAACGCAAGTATCTCTCCAAAAAATCTATTTCTGTTAGAAGCTGCACATACTAGCACATTGTTACTCAGTGAGCATTGAGTTAGTTTTGAAAGGAATATTTCCTGCAACTTGGGTGTTTCAAGGTGGAGATAAGCTCTGTTTCCTACAAATAGGCCTATTCAGCTGAGTTGAAGAAACACATATATCTCTCAAAAGAAAACCATCTGAGTCAGAAGCAGGAACATCTGGCACATTGTTTCCCTGTCAGAATTCATTTAGTTTCTGAAAGGAATACTTCCTGCAAATCATAGGGTTCAAGGTGGAGAAAGGCTCATTTTGTTCCAAATAGGCCTCTTCAAGGAAGTTGAAGAAACAAATGAATCCTTTGTAAAAAGACAATCTGTGTTAGAAGCAGGAGCATCCAGCACGTTGTTTCCCTGTGAGAATTGAATTCGTTTTTGAAAGCAATACTTCCTCCAACTTAGGTGTTTCTGGTGGAGATTGGCCCTTTCTGCTCCTAATAGGCCTATTTGGCTGAGTTGAAGGAAATCATGTATCTCTCCAAAAGAAAACCATCTATGTGAGAAGCTACAGCATCTAGCACATTATTTCCCTGTTAAAATTGAGTTCGTTTTTCAAAGGAATACTTCCTGCAACTTCGGGTTTTCAAGGTGGAGATAAGCTCTCTTGGTTCCAATTAGGCGTATTAGGCTGAGTTAAAGAGCACATGCATCACTGCAAAGAAAACCATCTATGTTAGAAGCTGCAGCATCTGTGACATCGTTTCTGGGCAAAAGTAGAAGTAGTTTTTGAAAGGAATACTTCCTGCTTATCATAGTTTTCAAGGTAGAGTAAGGCTCATTTTCTTCCAAATTGGCCTATTCAGCTAAGGTGAAACACATGTATATCACGAATGAAAACCACTATTTAGAAGTAGGAGCAACTGGCACTTTGTTCCTCTGTGAGAACTGAGTATGCTTTAGTAGGAAAACTTCGTGTAAGTTACACTTTTCAAGGTGGAGAAAGGCTCATTTTGTTCCAATTAGACCGATTCAACTAAGGTGAAGAAAGACATGTATCTCACGAAAGAAAATCATCTTTGTGAGAAGCTCGAGCTTCCTGCACATTGTCTCCCTGTTAATATGGAGTTCGTTTTTGAATGAATACTCACTACAAATCAGAAGTTTCAAGGTGGAGAAAAGCTCATTTTTTTAAATAGGCCTGTTCAACTACGTTGAAGAAAGAAATACATCTCTCGACAGAAAACCACGTGTGTTACAAGGGGGAGCATCTAGCACATTGTTTCCCTGTGAGAATTTAGTTCGTTTTTGAAAGGAAGACTTCCTGCCACGTAGGTGATTCAAGGTGGACATAGGCTCTCTTTGCTCCAAAGAGGTATATGCAGCTGACTTCAAGCAACCCATGTATCTGTCCAAAGAAAACCATCTATGTTAGCAGATGCAGGTTCAAGCACATTGTTTCCCTGTGAGATTTGAGCTAGTTTTTGAAAGGAATACTTCCTGCTATGTGGGCTTTCCAATGCATTGACAGGCTCTCTTTGTTAGAAATAGGGCTGTACAGGTGAGTTGGTGAAACACCTATATATCTGGAAAGAAAACCATGTGTGTAAGCACTACCCTGTGAGAACTGAGGTAGTTTCCAAAGGAGAACATAGTGCAAATCATAGTTTGGAAGATGCAGAAAGGCTCATTTTTTCCAAGTTGGACTTTCTTCAGCTAAGTTGAAGAAACACATTTGTTTTTGAAAAGAAGTCCATTTGTGTTAGAAGCAGCAGCATGTAGCACATTTTTCCCTGTGAGAATTGAGTTAGATTTGGGAAGGAAACTTAGGTATTTCAAGGGGAGATAGGCTCGGTTTGCTCCCAAAAGGCTTCTTCACCTGAGTTGAAGGAATACATGGATCTATCCAAAGAAAGCCATCTGTGTTAGGAGCTGAAGCACCTTACACCTAGCTTGCCTGTAAATTTGAGTTACTTTTCGAAAGAAATAGTTCCTGCAAATCACAATTTTCAAGGTGGAGAAAGGCTCATTTTGTTCCAAACAGGCAATTCAGCTGAGTTGAAGAAACACATGTACCTCACCTTAGAAAAACATCTCTGTCAGATGCTGCAGATTCTAGCACATTGTTTCCATGTGAGAATTGACTTAGTGTTTGAAAGGAATCCTTTTCTGCAACTTAGGATTTGAAGGTGGAGTTAGGCTCTGTTTGCTCCAAATAGGTATATGCAGCTGAGTTGCAAAACCCATGAACCTCTCCTAAGAAAAACATCTTTGTTAGAAGCTGCACCATCAAGCCTATTGTCTCCTTTTGAGAACTGAGTTAGTTTTTGAAGGGAATACTTCATGCTAGGTGGGTTTTCCATGGTACACATAGCCTCTCTTTGTTCCAAGTAGGCCCATAGACCTGAGTTGATGAATCACGCATGTCCCTCAAAAGAAACCCATGTGTGTAAAAAGCAGCAGAATCTATCACATTGTTGACCTCTGAGAATTTAGTTACTTTTTGAAAGGAATACTTCCTGCAAATCAGAATTTTCCAGGTTGAGAAAAGCTCATTCATTTCCAAATAGACCTATTCAGCCGAGTTGAAGAAACACATAAATATCTCCAAAAAAAAAAAAAATCTGTGTTAGAAGCTGCAGCATCTAGCACACTGTTTCCCTGGGAAAACTGAGTTAGGTTTTGAAAGGAATACTTCCTGCAACTTTGTTTCTTGAAGGTGGAGATAGGCTCACTTTCTTGCAAATAGGCCTATTCAGCTGAGTTGATGAAACACATGTATCTCTCCAAAGAAAGCCATTTGAGTTAGAAGCACTAGCATCTACCATGTTGTTTACGTGTGTGAATATAGTTAGGTTTTGAAAGAAATACTTCCTGCAAAACAGAATTTTCAAAGTGGAGAAAGGCTCATTTTGTTCCATATAGGCCATTTCAGTAAGTTGAAGGAACACACGTATCTCTCGAAAGAAAACCAACTGTCTTAGAAGCAGGAGCATCTAGAACATTCTTTCCCTGTGAGAATAAAGTTAGTTTTCAAAGGAGTACTTTGTGCAAATCAAAGTTTTCAAGGTGGAGAAAGGCTCATTTTGTTCCAGATAGGCCTATTCAGCTAAGTTGATGAAGCACATGTATCTCTCAAAAGAAACGCATGTGTGTTAGAAGCAGGGGCCTCTAGCACATTGTTTCCCTGTTAAAATTGACTTAGTGTTTAAAAGGAATACTTCCTGTAACTTAGGTGTTTCAAGGTGGAGATAGTCTCTATTGGCTACAAATAGGCCTAATCAGCTGAGTTGAATTAACACATGTATCTCTCCAATGAAATCACTGCATGTTAGAAGCTCCAGCATCTAGCACATTATCTCCCTGTGAGAACTGAGTTAGTTTTTGAAAGGAACAATTACTTTAAGACAGAATTTTCGAGCTGCAGAAATGCTCATTTGTTCAAACAGAACTATACAGCCAAGTTGAAGATAAACATAAATCTCTCAAAAATAACCATGTGTGTTTGAAGCAGGACTAGGATATTGCTTCCATGTTAAAATGAGTTAGTTTTTAAAAGGAATACTTCCTGCAACTTAGGTGTTTCAAGGTGGACATAGGCTCACTTTGCTCCAAATAGGCCTATTCAGTTGAGGTGAAGAAACTTCACTTTCTCTCCAAAGAAAACCATCTATGTTAGAAGCTGCAGCGTCTAGCACATTATTTCCCTGTGAGAATAGAGTTAGTTTTGGGAAGGAAAAATTCCTGCTATTCACAGTTTTCAAGGTGGAGAGAGGATCATTTTGTTCCAAGTAGGGCTCTTCAGGTGAGTTAAGCAGCACATATACCTCTCCAAACAAAACCATCTATGTTAGAACCTGCAGTACTTAGCACATTTTCTCCCTGTGAGCATTTAGTTCGTTTTTGAAAGGAATACTTCCTGCACATCAAAATTTTCAAGGTGGAGAAAGGCTCTTTGATTCCAAATTCCCCTATTCAGCTAAGGTGAAGAAACACACGTATGTCTACAAAGAAAAGCATCTGAGCTAGAATCAGGATTATGTAGCACATTGTTTCCCTTTGAGAATTGAATTCCTTTTGGAAAAGAATACTTCCTGCAAGTTTGGTTTTTCAACGTGGAGATAGGCTCTGTTTGCTCCAAATAGGCCCATTCAGCTCAGTTGAAAAAATACCCGTAGATCTCCAAAGAAAACCATCTATGTTAGAAGCTGCAGCACATATGGTATTGTTTCCCTGTGAGAGCTGAGTTAGTGTTTCAAAGGAATACTTCCTTCAAATCATAATTTCAAGGTGGAGAATGATTCATATTGTCCCCAACAAGCCTACTCAGCTAAGGAGAAGAAACACAGGTATCTCTCAAAAGTTGACCATCTGTGTTAGTTGAAGGAGCATATAGTACATTGTTCCCTGTGAGATTTGAGTTCGTTTGGAAAGGAAATCTTCCTCCAATAGGTTGCTCAAGGTGGTGCTATATCTGTTTGCTCAAAATACGCCTATTCACCTGAGTTGAAGAAACGCAAGTATCTCTCCAAAAAATCTATTTCTGTTAGAAGCTGCACATACTAGCACATTGTTACTCAGTGAGCATTGAGTTAGTTTTGAAAGGAATATTTCCTGCAACTTGGGTGTTTCAAGGTGGAGATAAGCTCTGTTTCCTACAAATAGGCCTATTCAGCTGAGTTGAAGAAACACATATATCTCTCAAAAGAAAACCATCTGAGTCAGAAGCAGGAACATCTGGCACATTGTTTCCCTGTCAGAATTCATTTAGTTTCTGAAAGGAATACTTCCTGCAAATCATAGGGTTCAAGGTGGAGAAAGGCTCATTTTGTTCCAAATAGGCCTCTTCAAGGAAGTTGAAGAAACAAATGAATCCTTTGTAAAAAGACAATCTGTGTTAGAAGCAGGAGCATCCAGCACGTTGTTTCCCTGTGAGAATTGAATTCGTTTTTGAAAGCAATACTTCCTCCAACTTAGGTGTTTCTGGTGGAGACTGGCCCTTTCTGCTACTAATAGGCCTATTTGGCTGAGTTGAAGGAAATCATGTATCTCTCCAAAAGAAAACCATCTATGTGAGAAGCGACAGCATCTAGCACATTATTTCCCTGTTAAAATTGAGTTCGTTTTTCAAAGGAATACTTCCTGCAACTTCGGGTTTTCAAGGTGGAGATAAGCTCTCTTGGTTCCAATTAGGCGTATTAGGCTGAGTTAAAGAGCACATGCATCACTGCAAAGAAAACCATCTATGTTAGAAGCTGCAGCATCTGTGACATCGTTTCTGTGCAAAAGTAGAAGTAGTTTTTGAAAGGAATACTTCCTGCTTATCATAGTTTTCAAGGTAGAGTAAGGCTCATTTTCTTCCAAATTGGCCTATTCAGCTAAGGTGAAACACATGTATATCACGAATGAAAACCACTATTTAGAAGTAGGAGCAACTGGCACTTTGTTCCTCTGTGAGAACTGAGTATGCTTTAGTAGGAAAACTTCGTGTAAGTTACACTTTTCAAGGTGGAGAAAGGCTCATTTTGTTCCAATTAGACCGATTCAACTAAGGTGAAGAAAGACATGTATCTCACGAAAGAAAATCATCTTTGTGAGAAGCTCGAGCTTCCTGCACATTGTCTCCCTGTTAATATGGAGTTCGTTTTTGAATGAATACTCACTACAAATCAGAAGTTTCAAGGTGGAGAAAAGCTCATTTTTTTAAATAGGCCTGTTCAACTACGTTGAAGAAAGAAATACATCTCTCGACAGAAAACCACGTGTGTTACAAGGAGGAGCATCTAGCACTTTGTTTCCCTGTGAGAATTTAGTTCGTTTTTGAAAGGAAGACTTCCTGCCACGTAGGTGATTCAAGGTGGACATAGGCTCTCTTTGCTCCAAAGAGGTATATGCAGCTGACTTCAAGCAACCCATGTATCTGTCCAAAGAAAACCATCTATGTTAGCAGATGCAGGTTCAAGCACATTGTTTCCCTGTGAGATTTGAGCTAGTTTTTGAAAGGAATACTTCCTGCTATGTGGGCTTTCCAATGCATTGACAGGCTCTCTTTGTTAGAAATAGGGCTGTACAGGTGAGTTGGTGAAACACCTATATATCTGGAAAGAAAACCATGTGTGTAAGCACTACCCTGTGAGAACTGAGGTAGTTTCCAAAGGAGAACATAGTGCAAATCATAGTTTGGAAGATGCAGAAAGGCTCATTTTTTCCAAGTTGGCCTTTCTTCAGCTAAGTTGAAGAAACACATTTGTTTTTGAAAAGAAGTCCATTTGTGTTAGAAGCAGCAGCATGTAGCACATTTTTCCCTGTGAGAATTGAGTTAGATTTGGGAAGGAAACTTAGGTATTTCAAGGGGAGATAGGCTCGGTTTGCTCCCAAAAGGCTTCTTCACCTGAGTTGAAGGAATACATGGATCTATCCAAAGAAAGCCATCTGTGTTAGGAGCTGAAGCACCTTGCACCTAGCTTGCCTGTAAATTTGAGTTACTTTTCGAAAGAAATAGTTCCTGCAAATCACAATTTTCAAGGTGGAGAAAGGCTCATTTTGTTCCAAACAGGCAATTCAGCTGAGTTGAAGAAACACATGTACCTCACCTTAGAAAAACATCTCTGTCAGATGCTGCAGATTCTAGCACATTGTTTCCATGTGAGAATTGACTTAGTGTTTGAAAGGAATCCTTTTCTGCAACTTAGGATTTGAAGGTGGAGTTAGGCTCTGTTTGCTCCAAATAGGTATATGCAGCTGAGTTGCAAAACCCATGAACCTCTCCTAAGAAAAACATCTTTGTTAGAAGCTGCACCATCAAGCCTATTGTCTCCTTTTGAGAACTGAGTTAGTTTTTGAAGGGAATACTTCATGCTAGGTGGGTTTTCCATGGTACACATAGCCTCTCTTTGTTCCAAGTAGGCCCATAGACCTGAGTTGATGAATCACGCATGTCCCTCAAAAGAAACCCATGTGTGTAAAAAGCAGCAGAATCTATCACATTGTTGACCTCTGAGAATTTAGTTACTTTTTGAAAGGAATACTTCCTGCAAATCAGAATTTTCCAGGTTGAGAAAAGCTCATTCATTTCCAAATAGACCTATTCAGCCGAGTTGAAGAAACACATAAATATCTCCAAAAAAAAAAAAAAAATCTGTGTTAGAAGCTGCAGCATCTAGCACACTGTTTCCCTGGGAAAACTGAGTTAGGTTTTGAAAGGAATACTTCCTGCAACTTTGTTTCTTGAAGGTGGAGATAGGCTCACTTTCTTGCAAATAGGCCTATTCAGCTGAGTTGATGAAACACATGTATCTCTCCAAAGAAAGCCATTTGAGTTAGAAGCACTAGCATCTACCATGTTGTTTACGTGTGTGAATATAGTTAGGTTTTGAAAGAAATACTTCCTGCAAAACAGAATTTTCAAAGTGGAGAAAGGCTCATTTTGTTCCATATAGGCCATTTCAGTAAGTTGAAGGAACACACGTATCTCTCGAAAGAAAACCAACTGTCTTAGAAGCAGGAGCATCTAGAACATTCTTTCCCTGTGAGAATAAAGTTAGTTTTCAAAGGAGTACTTTGTGCAAATCAAAGTTTTCAAGGTGGAGAAAGGCTCATTTTGTTCCAGATAGGCCTATTCAGCTAAGTTGATGAAGCACATGTATCTCTCAAAAGAAACGCATGTGTGTTAGAAGCAGGGGCCTCTAGCACATTGTTTCCCTGTTAAAATTGACTTAGTGTTTAAAAGGAATACTTCCTGTAACTTAGGTGTTTCAAGGTGGAGATAGTCTCTATTGGCTACAAATAGGCCTAATCAGCTGAGTTGAATTAACACATGTATCTCTCCAATGAAATCACTGCATGTTAGAAGCTCCAGCATCTAGCACATTATCTCCCTGTGAGAACTGAGTTAGTTTTTGAAAGGAACAATTACTTTAAGACAGAATTTTCGAGCTGCAGAAATGCTCATTTGTTCAAACAGAACTATACAGCCAAGTTGAAGATAAACATAAATCTCTCAAAAATAACCATGTGTGTTTGAAGCAGGACTAGGATATTGCTTCCATGTTAAAATGAGTTAGTTTTTAAAAGGAATACTTCCTGCAACTTAGGTGTTTCAAGGTGGACATAGGCTCACTTTGCTCCAAATAGGCCTATTCAGTTGAGGTGAAGAAACTTCACTTTCTCTCCAAAGAAAACCATCTATGTTAGAAGCTGCAGCGTCTAGCACATTATTTCCCTGTGAGAATAGAGTTAGTTTTGGGAAGGAAAAATTCCTGCTATTCACAGTTTTCAAGGTGGAGAGAGGATCATTTTGTTCCAAGTAGGGCTCTTCAGGTGAGTTAAGCAGCACATATACCTCTCCAAACAAAACCATCTATGTTAGAACCTGCAGTACTTAGCACATTTTCTCCCTGTGAGCATTTAGTTCGTTTTTGAAAGGAATACTTCCTGCACATCAAAATTTTCAAGGTGGAGAAAGGCTCTTTGATTCCAAATTCCCCTATTCAGCTAAGGTGAAGAAACACACGTATGTCTACAAAGAAAAGCATCTGAGCTAGAATCAGGATTATGTAGCACATTGTTTCCCTTTGAGAATTGAATTCCTTTTGGAAAAGAATACTTCCTGCAAGTTTGGTTTTTCAACGTGGAGATAGGCTCTGTTTGCTCCAAATAGGCCCATTCAGCTCAGTTGAAAAAATACCCGTAGATCTCCAAAGAAAACCATCTATGTTAGAAGCTGCAGCACATATGGTATTGTTTCCCTGTGAGAGCTGAGTTAGTGTTTCAAAGGAATACTTCCTTCAAATCATAATTTCAAGGTGGAGAATGATTCATATTGTTCCCAACAAGCCTACTCAGCTAAGGAGAAGAAACACAGGTATCTCTCAAAAGTTGACCATCTGTGTTAGTTGAAGGAGCATATAGTACATTGTTCCCTGTGAGATTTGAGTTCGTTTGGAAAGGAAATCTTCCTCCAATAGGTTGCTCAAGGTGGTGCTATATCTGTTTGCTCAAAATACGCCTATTCACCTGAGTTGAAGAAACGCAAGTATCTCTCCAAAAAATCTATTTCTGTTAGAAGCTGCACATACTAGCACATTGTTACTCAGTGAGCATTGAGTTAGTTTTGAAAGGAATATTTCCTGCAACTTGGGTGTTTCAAGGTGGAGATAAGCTCTGTTTCCTACAAATAGGCCTATTCAGCTGAGTTGAAGAAACACATATATCTCTCAAAAGAAAACCATCTGAGTCAGAAGCAGGAACATCTGGCACATTGTTTCCCTGTCAGAATTCATTTAGTTTCTGAAAGGAATACTTCCTGCAAATCATAGGGTTCAAGGTGGAGAAAGGCTCATTTTGTTCCAAATAGGCCTCTTCAAGGAAGTTGAAGAAACAAATGAATCCTTTGTAAAAAGACAATCTGTGTTAGAAGCAGGAGCATCCAGCACGTTGTTTCCCTGTGAGAATTGAATTCGTTTTTGAAAGCAATACTTCCTCCAACTTAGGTGTTTCTGGTGGAGACTGGCCCTTTCTGCTCCTAATAGGCCTATTTGGCTGAGTTGAAGGAAATCATGTATCTCTCCAAAAGAAAACCATCTATGTGAGAAGCGACAGCATCTAGCACATTATTTCCCTGTTAAAATTGAGTTCGTTTTTCAAAGGAATACTTCCTGCAACTTCGGGTTTTCAAGGTGGAGATAAGCTCTCTTGGTTCCAATTAGGCGTATTAGGCTGAGTTAAAGAGCACATGCATCACTGCAAAGAAAACCATCTATGTTAGAAGCTGCAGCATCTGTGACATCGTTTCTGTGCAAAAGTAGAAGTAGTTTTTGAAAGGAATACTTCCTGCTTATCATAGTTTTCAAGGTAGAGTAAGGCTCATTTTCTTCCAAATTGGCCTATTCAGCTAAGGTGAAACACATGTATATCACGAATGAAAACCACTATTTAGAAGTAGGAGCAACTGGCACTTTGTTCCTCTGTGAGAACTGAGTATGCTTTAGTAGGAAAACTTCGTGTAAGTTACACTTTTCAAGGTGGAGAAAGGCTCATTTTGTTCCAATTAGACCGATTCAACTAAGGTGAAGAAAGACATGTATCTCACGAAAGAAAATCATCTTTGTGAGAAGCTCGAGCTTCCTGCACATTGTCTCCCTGTTAATATGGAGTTCGTTTTTGAATGAATACTCACTACAAATCAGAAGTTTCAAGGTGGAGAAAAGCTCATTTTTTTAAATAGGCCTGTTCAACTACGTTGAAGAAAGAAATACATCTCTCGACAGAAAACCACGTGTGTTACAAGGAGGAGCATCTAGCACATTGTTTCCCTGTGAGAATTTAGTTCGTTTTTGAAAGGAAGACTTCCTGCCACGTAGGTGATTCAAGGTGGACATAGGCTCTCTTTGCTCCAAAGAGGTATATGCAGCTGACTTCAAGCAACCCATGTATCTGTCCAAAGAAAACCATCTATGTTAGCAGATGCAGGTTCAAGCACATTGTTTCCCTGTGAGATTTGAGCTAGTTTTTGAAAGGAATACTTCCTGCTATGTGGGCTTTCCAATGCATTGACAGGCTCTCTTTGTTAGAAATAGGGCTGTACAGGTGAGTTGGTGAAACACCTATATATCTGGAAAGAAAACCATGTGTGTAAGCACTACCCTGTGAGAACTGAGGTAGTTTCCAAAGGAGAACATAGTGCAAATCATAGTTTGGAAGATGCAGAAAGGCTCATTTTTTCCAAGTTGGCCTTTCTTCAGCTAAGTTGAAGAAACACATTTGTTTTTGAAAAGAAGTCCATTTGTGTTAGAAGCAGCAGCATGTAGCACATTTTTCCCTGTGAGAATTGAGTTAGATTTGGGAAGGAAACTTAGGTATTTCAAGGGGAGATAGGCTCGGTTTGCTCCCAAAAGGCTTCTTCACCTGAGTTGAAGGAATACATGGATCTATCCAAAGAAAGCCATCTGTGTTAGGAGCTGAAGCACCTTGCACATAGCTTGCCTGTAAATTTGAGTTACTTTTCGAAAGAAATAGTTCCTGCAAATCACAATTTTCAAGGTGGAGAAAGGCTCATTTTGTTCCAAACAGGCAATTCAGCTGAGTTGAAGAAACACATGTACCTCACCTTAGAAAAACATCTCTGTCAGATGCTGCAGATTCTAGCACATTGTTTCCATGTGAGAATTGACTTAGTGTTTGAAAGGAATCCTTTTCTGCAACTTAGGATTTGAAGGTGGAGTTAGGCTCTGTTTGCTCCAAATAGGTATATGCAGCTGAGTTGCAAAACCCATGAACCTCTCCTAAGAAAAACATCTTTGTTAGAAGCTGCACCATCAAGCCTATTGTCTCCTTTTGAGAACTGAGTTAGTTTTTGAAGGGAATACTTCATGCTAGGTGGGTTTTCCATGGTACACATAGCCTCTCTTTGTTCCAAGTAGGCCCATAGACCTGAGTTGATGAATCACGCATGTCCCTCAAAAGAAACCCATGTGTGTAAAAAGCAGCAGAATCTATCACATTGTTGACCTCTGAGAATTTAGTTACTTTTTGAAAGGAATACTTCCTGCAAATCAGAATTTTCCAGGTTGAGAAAAGCTCATTCATTTCCAAATAGACCTATTCAGCCGAGTTGAAGAAACACATAAATATCTCCAAAAAAAAAAAAAATCTGTGTTAGAAGCTGCAGCATCTAGCACACTGTTTCCCTGGGAAAACTGAGTTAGGTTTTGAAAGGAATACTTCCTGCAACTTTGTTTCTTGAAGGTGGAGATAGGCTCACTTTCTTGCAAATAGGCCTATTCAGCTGAGTTGATGAAACACATGTATCTCTCCAAAGAAAGCCATTTGAGTTAGAAGCACTAGCATCTACCATGTTGTTTACGTGTGTGAATATAGTTAGGTTTTGAAAGAAATACTTCCTGCAAAACAGAATTTTCAAAGTGGAGAAAGGCTCATTTTGTTCCATATAGGCCATTTCAGTAAGTTGAAGGAACACACGTATCTCTCGAAAGAAAACCAACTGTCTTAGAAGCAGGAGCATCTAGAACATTCTTTCCCTGTGAGAATAAAGTTAGTTTGCAAAGGAGTACTTTGTGCAAATCAAAGTTTTCAAGGTGGAGAAAGGCTCATTTTGTTCCAGATAGGCCTATTCAGCTAAGTTGATGAAGCACATGTATCTCTCAAAAGAAACGCATGTGTGTTAGAAGCAGGGGCCTCTAGCACATTGTTTCCCTGTTAAAATTGACTTAGTGTTTAAAAGGAATACTTCCTGTAACTTAGGTGTTTCAAGGTGGAGATAGTCTCTATTGGCTACAAATAGGCCTAATCAGCTGAGTTGAATTAACACATGTATCTCTCCAATGAAATCACTGCATGTTAGAAGCTCCAGCATCTAGCACATTATCTCCCTGTGAGAACTGAGTTAGTTTTTGAAAGGAACAATTACTTTAAGACAGAATTTTCGAGCTGCAGAAATGCTCATTTGTTCAAACAGAACTATACAGCCAAGTTGAAGATAAACATAAATCTCTCAAAAATAACCATGTGTGTTTGAAGCAGGACTAGGATATTGCTTCCATGTTAAAATGAGTTAGTTTTTAAAAGGAATACTTCCTGCAACTTAGGTGTTTCAAGGTGGACATAGGCTCACTTTGCTCCAAATAGGCCTATTCAGTTGAGGTGAAGAAACTTCACTTTCTCTCCAAAGAAAACCATCTATGTTAGAAGCTGCAGCGTCTAGCACATTATTTCCCTGTGAGAATAGAGTTAGTTTTGGGAAGGAAAAATTCCTGCTATTCACAGTTTTCAAGGTGGAGAGAGGATCATTTTGTTCCAAGTAGGGCTCTTCAGGTGAGTTAAGCAGCACATATACCTCTCCAAACAAAACCATCTATGTTAGAACCTGCAGTACTTAGCACATTTTCTCCCTGTGAGCATTTAGTTCGTTTTTGAAAGGAATACTTCCTGCACATCAAAATTTTCAAGGTGGAGAAAGGCTCTTTGATTCCAAATTCCCCTATTCAGCTAAGGTGAAGAAACACACGTATGTCTACAAAGAAAAGCATCTGAGCTAGAATCAGGATTATGTAGCACATTGTTTCCCTTTGAGAATTGAATTCCTTTTGGAAAAGAATACTTCCTGCAAGTTTGGTTTTTCAACGTGGAGATAGGCTCTGTTTGCTCCAAATAGGCCCATTCAGCTCAGTTGAAAAAATACCCGTAGATCTCCAAAGAAAACCATCTATGTTAGAAGCTGCAGCACATATGGTATTGTTTCCCTGTGAGAGCTGAGTTAGTGTTTCAAAGGAATACTTCCTTCAAATCATAATTTCAAGGTGGAGAATGATTCATATTGTTCCCAACAAGCCTACTCAGCTAAGGAGAAGAAACACAGGTATCTCTCAAAAGTTGACCATCTGTGTTAGTTGAAGGAGCATATAGTACATTGTTCCCTGTGAGATTTGAGTTCGTTTGGAAAGGAAATCTTCCTCCAATAGGTTGCTCAAGGTGGTGCTATATCTGTTTGCTCAAAATACACCTATTCACCTGAGTTGAAGAAACGCAAGTATCTCTCCAAAAAATCTATTTCTGTTAGAAGCTGCACATACTAGCACATTGTTACTCAGTGAGCATTGAGTTAGTTTTGAAAGGAATATTTCCTGCAACTTGGGTGTTTCAAGGTGGAGATAAGCTCTGTTTCCTACAAATAGGCCTATTCAGCTGAGTTGAAGAAACACATATATCTCTCAAAAGAAAACCATCTGAGTCAGAAGCAGGAACATCTGGCACATTGTTTCCCTGTCAGAATTCATTTAGTTTCTGAAAGGAATACTTCCTGCAAATCATAGGGTTCAAGGTGGAGAAAGGCTCATTTTGTTCCAAATAGGCCTCTTCAAGGAAGTTGAAGAAACAAATGAATCCTTTGTAAAAAGACAATCTGTGTTAGAAGCAGGAGCATCCAGCACGTTGTTTCCCTGTGAGAATTGAATTCGTTTTTGAAAGCAATACTTCCTCCAACTTAGGTGTTTCTGGTGGAGACTGGCCCTTTCTGCTCCTAATAGGCCTATTTGGCTGAGTTGAAGGAAATCATGTATCTCTCCAAAAGAAAACCATCTATGTGAGAAGCGACAGCATCTAGCACATTATTTCCCTGTTAAAATTGAGTTCGTTTTTCAAAGGAATACTTCCTGCAACTTCGGGTTTTCAAGGTGGAGATAAGCTCTCTTGGTTCCAATTAGGCGTATTAGGCTGAGTTAAAGAGCACATGCATCACTGCAAAGAAAACCATCTATGTTAGAAGCTGCAGCATCTGTGACATCGTTTCTGTGCAAAAGTAGAAGTAGTTTTTGAAAGGAATACTTCCTGCTTATCATAGTTTTCAAGGTAGAGTAAGGCTCATTTTCTTCCAAATTGGCCTATTCAGCTAAGGTGAAACACATGTATATCACGAATGAAAACCACTATTTAGAAGTAGGAGCAACTGGCACTTTGTTCCTCTGTGAGAACTGAGTATGCTTTAGTAGGAAAACTTCGTGTAAGTTACACTTTTCAAGGTGGAGAAAGGCTCATTTTGTTCCAATTAGACCGATTCAACTAAGGTGAAGAAAGACATGTATCTCACGAAAGAAAATCATCTTTGTGAGAAGCTCGAGCTTCCTGCACATTGTCTCCCTGTTAATATGGAGTTCGTTTTTGAATGAATACTCACTACAAATCAGAAGTTTCAAGGTGGAGAAAAGCTCATTTTTTTAAATAGGCCTGTTCAACTACGTTGAAGAAAGAAATACATCTCTCGACAGAAAACCACGTGTGTTACAAGGAGGAGCATCTAGCACATTGTTTCCCTGTGAGAATTTAGTTCGTTTTTGAAAGGAAGACTTCCTGCCACGTAGGTGATTCAAGGTGGACATAGGCTCTCTTTGCTCCAAAGAGGTATATGCAGCTGACTTCAAGCAACCCATGTATCTGTCCAAAGAAAACCATCTATGTTAGCAGATGCAGGTTCAAGCACATTGTTTCCCTGTGAGATTTGAGCTAGTTTTTGAAAGGAATACTTCCTGCTATGTGGGCTTTCCAATGCATTGACAGGCTCTCTTTGTTAGAAATAGGGCTGTACAGGTGAGTTGGTGAAACACCTATATATCTGGAAAGAAAACCATGTGTGTAAGCACTACCCTGTGAGAACTGAGGTAGTTTCCAAAGGAGAACATAGTGCAAATCATAGTTTGGAAGATGCAGAAAGGCTCATTTTTTCCAAGTTGGCCTTTCTTCAGCTAAGTTGAAGAAACACATTTGTTTTTGAAAAGAAGTCCATTTGTGTTAGAAGCAGCAGCATGTAGCACATTTTTCCCTGTGAGAATTGAGTTAGATTTGGGAAGGAAACTTAGGTATTTCAAGGGGAGATAGGCTCGGTTTGCTCCCAAAAGGCTTCTTCACCTGAGTTGAAGGAATACATGGATCTATCCAAAGAAAGCCATCTGTGTTAGGAGCTGAAGCACCTTGCACATAGCTTGCCTGTAAATTTGAGTTACTTTTCGAAAGAAATAGTTCCTGCAAATCACAATTTTCAAGGTGGAGAAAGGCTCATTTTGTTCCAAACAGGCAATTCAGCTGAGTTGAAGAAACACATGTACCTCACCTTAGAAAAACATCTCTGTCAGATGCTGCAGATTCTAGCACATTGTTTCCATGTGAGAATTGACTTAGTGTTTGAAAGGAATCCTTTTCTGCAACTTAGGATTTGAAGGTGGAGTTAGGCTCTGTTTGCTCCAAATAGGTATATGCAGCTGAGTTGCAAAACCCATGAACCTCTCCTAAGAAAAACATCTTTGTTAGAAGCTGCACCATCAAGCCTATTGTCTCCTTTTGAGAACTGAGTTAGTTTTTGAAGGGAATACTTCATGCTAGGTGGGTTTTCCATGGTACACATAGCCTCTCTTTGTTCCAAGTAGGCCCATAGACCTGAGTTGATGAATCACGCATGTCCCTCAAAAGAAACCCATGTGTGTAAAAAGCAGCAGAATCTATCACATTGTTGACCTCTGAGAATTTAGTTACTTTTTGAAAGGAATACTTCCTGCAAATCAGAATTTTCCAGGTTGAGAAAAGCTCATTCATTTCCAAATAGACCTATTCAGCCGAGTTGAAGAAACACATAAATATCTCCAAAAAAAAAAAAATCTGTGTTAGAAGCTGCAGCATCTAGCACACTGTTTCCCTGGGAAAACTGAGTTAGGTTTTGAAAGGAATACTTCCTGCAACTTTGTTTCTTGAAGGTGGAGATAGGCTCACTTTCTTGCAAATAGGCCTATTCAGCTGAGTTGATGAAACACATGTATCTCTCCAAAGAAAGCCATTTGAGTTAGAAGCACTAGCATCTACCATGTTGTTTACGTGTGTGAATATAGTTAGGTTTTGAAAGAAATACTTCCTGCAAAACAGAATTTTCAAAGTGGAGAAAGGCTCATTTTGTTCCATATAGGCCATTTCAGTAAGTTGAAGGAACACACGTATCTCTCGAAAGAAAACCAACTGTCTTAGAAGCAGGAGCATCTAGAACATTCTTTCCCTGTGAGAATAAAGTTAGTTTGCAAAGGAGTACTTTGTGCAAATCAAAGTTTTCAAGGTGGAGAAAGGCTCATTTTGTTCCAGATAGGCCTATTCAGCTAAGTTGATGAAGCACATGTATCTCTCAAAAGAAACGCATGTGTGTTAGAAGCAGGGGCCTCTAGCACATTGTTTCCCTGTTAAAATTGACTTAGTGTTTAAAAGGAATACTTCCTGTAACTTAGGTGTTTCAAGGTGGAGATAGTCTCTATTGGCTACAAATAGGCCTAATCAGCTGAGTTGAATTAACACATGTATCTCTCCAATGAAATCACTGCATGTTAGAAGCTCCAGCATCTAGCACATTATCTCCCTGTGAGAACTGAGTTAGTTTTTGAAAGGAACAATTACTTTAAGACAGAATTTTCGAGCTGCAGAAATGCTCATTTGTTCAAACAGAACTATACAGCCAAGTTGAAGATAAACATAAATCTCTCAAAAATAACCATGTGTGTTTGAAGCAGGACTAGGATATTGCTTCCATGTTAAAATGAGTTAGTTTTTAAAAGGAATACTTCCTGCAACTTAGGTGTTTCAAGGTGGACATAGGCTCACTTTGCTCCAAATAGGCCTATTCAGTTGAGGTGAAGAAACTTCACTTTCTCTCCAAAGAAAACCATCTATGTTAGAAGCTGCAGCGTCTAGCACATTATTTCCCTGTGAGAATAGAGTTAGTTTTGGGAAGGAAAAATTCCTGCTATTCACACTTTTCAAGGTGGAGAGAGGATCATTTTGTTCCAAGTAGGGCTCTTCAGGTGAGTTAAGCAGCACATATACCTCTCCAAACAAAACCATCTATGTTAGAACCTGCAGTACTTAGCACATTTTCTCCCTGTGAGCATTTAGTTCGTTTTTGAAAGGAATACTTCCTGCACATCAAAATTTTCAAGGTGGAGAAAGGCTCTTTGATTCCAAATTCCCCTATTCAGCTAAGGTGAAGAAACACACGTATGTCTACAAAGAAAAGCATCTGAGCTAGAATCAGGATTATGTAGCACATTGTTTCCCTTTGAGAATTGAATTCCTTTTGGAAAAGAATACTTCCTGCAAGTTTGGTTTTTCAACGTGGAGATAGGCTCTGTTTGCTCCAAATAGGCCCATTCAGCTCAGTTGAAAAAATACCCGTAGATCTCCAAAGAAAACCATCTATGTTAGAAGCTGCAGCACATATGGTATTGTTTCCCTGTGAGAGCTGAGTTAGTGTTTCAAAGGAATACTTCCTTCAAATCATAATTTCAAGGTGGAGAATGATTCATATTGTTCCCAACAAGCCTACTCAGCTAAGGAGAAGAAACACAGGTATCTCTCAAAAGTTGACCATCTGTGTTAGTTGAAGGAGCATATAGTACATTGTTCCCTGTGAGATTTGAGTTCGTTTGGAAAGGAAATCTTCCTCCAATAGGTTGCTCAAGGTGGTGCTATATCTGTTTGCTCAAAATACGCCTATTCACCTGAGTTGAAGAAACGCAAGTATCTCTCCAAAAAATCTATTTCTGTTAGAAGCTGCACATACTAGCACATTGTTACTCAGTGAGCATTGAGTTAGTTTTGAAAGGAATATTTCCTGCAACTTGGGTGTTTCAAGGTGGAGATAAGCTCTGTTTCCTACAAATAGGCCTATTCAGCTGAGTTGAAGAAACACATATATCTCTCAAAAGAAAACCATCTGAGTCAGAAGCAGGAACATCTGGCACATTGTTTCCCTGTCAGAATTCATTTAGTTTCTGAAAGGAATACTTCCTGCAAATCATAGGGTTCAAGGTGGAGAAACGCTCATTTTGTTCCAAATAGGCCGCTTCAAGGAAGTTGAAGAAACAAATGAATCCTTTGTAAAAAGACAATCTGTGTTAGAAGCAGGAGCATCCAGCACGTTGTTTCCCTGTGAGAATTGAATTCGTTTTTGAAAGCAATACTTCCTCCAACTTAGGTGTTTCTGGTGGAGATTGGCCCTTTCTGCTCCTAATAGGCCTATTTGGCTGAGTTGAAGGAAATCATGTTTCTCTCCAAAAGAAAACCATCTATGTGAGAAGCTGCAGCATCTAGCACATTATTTCCCTGTTAAAATTGAGTTCGTTTTTCAAAGGAATACTTCCTGCAACTTCGGGTTTTCAAGGTGGAGATAAGCTCTCTTGGTTCCAATTAGGCGTATTAGGCTGAGTTAAAGAGCACATGCATCACTGCAAAGAAAACCATCTATGTTAGAAGCTGCAGCATCTGTGACATCGTTTCTGTGCAAAAGTAGAAGTAGTTTTTGAAAGGAATACTTCCTGCTTATCATAGTTTTCAAGGTAGAGTAAGGCTCATTTTCTTGCAAATTGGCCTATTCAGCTAAGGTGAAACACATGTATATCACGAATGAAAACCACTATTTAGAAGTAGGAGCAACTGGCACTTTGTTCCTCTGTGAGAACTGAGTATGCTTTAGTAGGAAAACTTCGTGTAAGTTACACTTTTCAAGGTGGAGAAAGGCTCATTTTGTTCCAATTAGACCGATTCAACTAAGGTGAAGAAAGACATGTATCTCACGAAAGAAAATCATCTTTGTGAGAAGCTCGAGCTTCCTGCACATTGTCTCCCTGTTAATATGGAGTTCGTTTTTGAATGAATACTCACTACAAATCAGAAGTTTCAAGGTGGAGAAAAGCTCATTTTTTTAAATAGGCCTGTTCAACTACGTTGAAGAAAGAAATACATCTCTCGACAGAAAACCACGTGTGTTACAAGGGGGAGCATCTAGCACATTGTTTCCCTGTGAGAATTTAGTTCGTTTTTGAAAGGAAGACTTCCTGCCACGTAGGTGATTCAAGGTGGACATAGGCTCTCTTTGCTCCAAAGAGGTATATGCAGCTGACTTCAAGCAACCCATGTATCTGTCCAAAGAAAACCATCTATGTTAGCAGATGCAGGTTCAAGCACATTGTTTCCCTGTGAGATTTGAGCTAGTTTTTGAAAGGAATACTTCCTGCTATGTGGGCTTTCCAATGCATTGACAGGCTCTCTTTGTTAGAAATAGGGCTGTACAGGTGAGTTGGTGAAACACCTATATATCTGGAAAGAAAACCATGTGTGTAAGCACTACCCTGTGAGAACTGAGGTAGTTTCCAAAGGAGAACATAGTGCAAATCATAGTTTGGAAGATGCAGAAAGGCTCATTTTTTCCAAGTTGGCCTTTCTTCAGCTAAGTTGAAGAAACACATTTGTTTTTGAAAAGAAGTCCATTTGTGTTAGAAGCAGCAGCATGTAGCACATTTTTCCCTGTGAGAATTGAGTTAGATTTGGGAAGGAAACTTAGGTATTTCAAGGGGAGATAGGCTCGGTTTGCTCCCAAAAGGCTTCTTCACCTGAGTTGAAGGAATACATGGATCTATCCAAAGAAAGCCATCTGTGTTAGGAGCTGAAGCACCTTGCACATAGCTTGCCTGTAAATTTGAGTTACTTTTCGAAAGAAATAGTTCCTGCAAATCACAATTTTCAAGGTGGAGAAAGGCTCATTTTGTTCCAAACAGGCAATTCAGCTGAGTTGAAGAAACACATGTACCTCACCTTAGAAAAACATCTCTGTCAGATGCTGCAGATTCTAGCACATTGTTTCCATGTGAGAATTGACTTAGAGTTTGAAAGGAATCCTTTTCTGCAACTTAGGATTTGAAGGTGGAGTTAGGCTCTGTTTGCTCCAAATAGGTATATGCAGCTGAGTTGCAAAACCCATGAACCTCTCCTAAGAAAAACATCTTTGTTAGAAGCTGCACCATCAAGCCTATTGTCTCCTTTTGAGAACTGAGTTAGTTTTTGAAGGGAATACTTCATGCTAGGTGGGTTTTCCATGGTACACATAGCCTCTCTTTGTTCCAAGTAGGCCCATACACCTGAGTTGATGAATCACGCATGTCCCTCAAAAGAAACCCATGTGTGTAAAAAGCAGCAGAATCTATCACATTGTTGACCTCTGAGAATTTAGTTACTTTTTGAAAGGAATACTTCCTGCAAATCAGAATTTTCCAGGTTGAGAAAAGCTCATTCATTTCCAAATAGACCTATTCAGCCGAGTTGAAGAAACACATAAATATCTCCAAAAAAAAAAAAATCTGTGTTAGAAGCTGCAGCATCTAGGACACTGTTTCCCTGGGAAAACTGAGTTAGGTTTTGAAAGGAATACTTCCTGCAACTTTGTTTCTTGAAGGTGGAGATAGGCTCACTTTCTTGCAAATAGGCCTATTCAGCTGAGTTGATGAAACACATGTATCTCTCCAAAGAAAGCCATTTGAGTTAGAAGCACTAGCATCTACCATGTTGTTTACGTGTGTGAATATAGTTAGGTTTTGAAAGAAATACTTCCTGCAAAACAGAATTTTCAAAGTGGAGAAAGGCTCATTTTGTTCCATATAGGCCATTTCAGTAAGTTGAAGGAACACACGTATCTCTCGAAAGAAAACCAACTGTCTTAGAAGCAGGAGCATCTAGAACATTCTTTCCCTGTGAGAATAAAGTTAGTTTGCAAAGGAGTACTTTGTGCAAATCAAAGTTTTCAAGGTCGAGAAAGGCTCATTTTGTTCCAGATAGGCCTATTCAGCTAAGTTGATGAAGCACATGTATCTCTCAAAAGAAACGCATGTGTGTTAGAAGCAGGGGCCTCTAGCACATTGTTTCCCTGTTAAAATTGACTTAGTGTTTAAAAGGAATACTTCCTGTAACTTAGGTGTTTCAAGGTGGAGATAGTCTCTATTGGCTACAAATAGGCCTAATCAGCTGAGTTGAATTAACACATGTATCTCTCCAATGAAATCACTGCATGTTAGAAGCTCCAGCATCTAGCACATTATCTCCCTGTGAGAACTGAGTTAGTTTTTGAAAGGAACAATTACTTTAAGACAGAATTTTCGAGCTGCAGAAATGCTCATTTGTTCAAACAGAACTATACAGCCAAGTTGAAGATAAACATAAATCTCTCAAAAATAACCATGTGTGTTTGAAGCAGGACTAGGATATTGCTTCCATGTTAAAATGAGTTAGTTTTTAAAAGGAATACTTCCTGCAACTTAGGTGTTTCAAGGTGGACATAGGCTCACTTTGCTCCAAATAGGCCTATTCAGTTGAGGTGAAGAAACTTCACTTTCTCTCCAAAGAAAACCATCTATGTTAGAAGCTGCAGCATCTAGCACATTATTTCCCTGTGAGAATAGAGTTAGTTTTGGGAAGGAAAAATTCCTGCTATTCACAGTTTTCAAGGTGGAGAGAGGATCATTTTGTTCCAAGTAGGGCTCTTCAGGTGAGTTAAGCAGCACATATACCTCTCCAAACAAAACCATCTATGTTAGAACCTGCAGTACTTAGCACATTTTCTCCCTGTGAGCATTTAGTTCGTTTTTGAAAGGAATACTTCCTGCACATCAAAATTTTCAAGGTGGAGAAAGGCTCTTTGATTCCAAATTCCCCTATTCAGCTAAGGTGAAGAAACACACGTATGTCTACAAAGAAAAGCATCTGAGCTAGAATCAGGATTATGTAGCACATTGTTTCCCTTTGAGAATTGAATTCCTTTTGGAAAAGAATACTTCCTGCAAGTTTGGTTTTTCAACGTGGAGATAGGCTCTGTTTGCTCCAAATAGGCCCATTCAGCTCAGTTGAAAAAATACCCGTAGATCTCCAAAGAAAACCATCTATGTTAGAAGCTGCAGCACATATGGTATTGTTTCCCTGTGAGAGCTGAGTTAGTGTTTCAAAGGAATACTTCCTTCAAATCATAATTTCAAGGTGGAGAATGATTCATATTGTTCCCAACAAGCCTACTCAGCTAAGGAGAAGAAACACAGGTATCTCTCAAAAGTTGACCATCTGTGTTAGTTGAAGGAGCATATAGTACATTGTTCCCTGTGAGATTTGAGTTCGTTTGGAAAGGAAATCTTCCTCCAATAGGTTGCTCAAGGTGGTGCTATATCTGTTTGCTCAAAATACGCCTATTCACCTGAGTTGAAGAAACGCAAGTATCTCTCCAAAAAATCTATTTCTGTTAGAAGCTGCACATACTAGCACATTGTTACTCAGTGAGCATTGAGTTAGTTTTGAAAGGAATATTTCCTGCAACTTGGGTGTTTCAAGGTGGAGATAAGCTCTGTTTCCTACAAATAGGCCTATTCAGCTGAGTTGAAGAAACACATATATCTCTCAAAAGAAAACCATCTGAGTCAGAAGCAGGAACATCTGGCACATTGTTTCCCTGTCAGAATTCATTTAGTTTCTGAAAGGAATACTTCCTGCAAATCATAGGGTTCAAGGTGGAGAAAGGCTCATTTTGTTCCAAATAGGCCTCTTCAAGGAAGTTGAAGAAACAAATGAATCCTTTGTAAAAAGACAATCTGTGTTAGAAGCAGGAGCATCCAGCACGTTGTTTCCCTGTGAGAATTGAATTCGTTTTTGAAAGCAATACTTCCTCCAACTTAGGTGTTTCTGGTGGAGACTGGCCCTTTCTGCTCCTAATAGGCCTATTTGGCTGAGTTGAAGGAAATCATGTATCTCTCCAAAAGAAAACCATCTATGTGAGAAGCGACAGCATCTAGCACATTATTTCCCTGTTAAAATTGAGTTCGTTTTTCAAAGGAATACTTCCTGCAACTTCGGGTTTTCAAGGTGGAGATAAGCTCTCTTGGTTCCAATTAGGCGTATTAGGCTGAGTTAAAGAGCACATGCATCACTGCAAAGAAAACCATCTATGTTAGAAGCTGCAGCATCTGTGACATCGTTTCTGTGCAAAAGTAGAAGTAGTTTTTGAAAGGAATACTTCCTGCTTATCATAGTTTTCAAGGTAGAGTAAGGCTCATTTTCTTCCAAATTGGCCTATTCAGCTAAGGTGAAACACATGTATATCACGAATGAAAACCACTATTTAGAAGTAGGAGCAACTGGCACTTTGTTCCTCTGTGAGAACTGAGTATGCTTTAGTAGGAAAACTTCGTGTAAGTTACACTTTTCAAGGTGGAGAAAGGCTCATTTTGTTCCAATTAGACCGATTCAACTAAGGTGAAGAAAGACATGTATCTCACGAAAGAAAATCATCTTTGTGAGAAGCTCGAGCTTCCTGCACATTGTCTCCCTGTTAATATGGAGTTCGTTTTTGAATGAATACTCACTACAAATCAGAAGTTTCAAGGTGGAGAAAAGCTCATTTTTTTAAATAGGCCTGTTCAACTACGTTGAAGAAAGAAATACATCTCTCGACAGAAAACCACGTGTGTTACAAGGAGGAGCATCTAGCACATTGTTTCCCTGTGAGAATTTAGTTCGTTTTTGAAAGGAAGACTTCCTGCCACGTAGGTGATTCAAGGTGGACATAGGCTCTCTTTGCTCCAAAGAGGTATATGCAGCTGACTTCAAGCAACCCATGTATCTGTCCAAAGAAAACCATCTATGTTAGCAGATGCAGGTTCAAGCACATTGTTTCCCTGTGAGATTTGAGCTAGTTTTTGAAAGGAATACTTCCTGCAATGTGGGCTTTCCAATGCATTGACAGGCTCTCTTTGTTAGAAATAGGGCTGTACAGGTGAGTTGGTGAAACACCTATATATCTGGAAAGAAAGCCATGTGTGTAAGCACTACCCTGTGAGAACTGAGGTAGTTTCCAAAGGAGAACATAGTGCAAATCATAGTTTGGAAGATGCAGAAAGGCTCATTTTTTCCAAGTTGGCCTTTCTTCAGCTAAGTTGAAGAAACACATTTGTTTTTGAAAAGAAGTCCATTTGTGTTAGAAGCAGCAGCATGTAGCACATTTTTCCCTGTGAGAATTGAGTTAGATTTGGGAAGGAAACTTAGGTATTTCAAGGGGAGATAGGCTCGGTTTGCTCCCAAAAGGCTTCTTCACCTGAGTTGAAGGAATACATGGATCTATCCAAAGAAAGCCATCTGTGTTAGGAGCTGAAGCACCTTGCACATAGCTTGCCTGTAAATTTGAGTTACTTTTCGAAAGAAATAGTTCCTGCAAATCACAATTTTCAAGGTGGAGAAAGGCTCATTTTGTTCCAAACAGGCAATTCAGCTGAGTTGAAGAAACACATGTACCTCACCTTAGAAAAACATCTCTGTCAGATGCTGCAGATTCTAGCACATTGTTTCCATGTGAGAATTGACTTAGTGTTTGAAAGGAATCCTTTTCTGCAACTTAGGATTTGAAGGTGGAGTTAGGCTCTGTTTGCTCCAAATAGGTATATGCAGCTGAGTTGCAAAACCCATGAACCTCTCCTAAGAAAAACATCTTTGTTAGAAGCTGCACCATCAAGCCTATTGTCTCCTTTTGAGAACTGAGTTAGTTTTTGAAGGGAATACTTCATGCTAGGTGGGTTTTCCATGGTACACATAGCCTCTCTTTGTTCCAAGTAGGCCCATAGACCTGAGTTGATGAATCACGCATGTCCCTCAAAAGAAACCCATGTGTGTAAAAAGCAGCAGAATCTATCACATTGTTGACCTCTGAGAATTTAGTTACTTTTTGAAAGGAATACTTCCTGCAAATCAGAATTTTCCAGGTTGAGAAAAGCTCATTCATTTCCAAATAGACCTATTCAGCCGAGTTGAAGAAACACATAAATATCTCCAAAAAAAAAAAAATCTGTGTTAGAAGCTGCAGCATCTAGCACACTGTTTCCCTGGGAAAACTGAGTTAGGTTTTGAAAGGAATACTTCCTGCAACTTTGTTTCTTGAAGGTGGAGATAGGCTCACTTTCTTGCAAATAGGCCTATTCAGCTGAGTTGATGAAACACATGTATCTCTCCAAAGAAAGCCATTTGAGTTAGAAGCACTAGCATCTACCATGTTGTTTACGTGTGTGAATATAGTTAGGTTTTGAAAGAAATACTTCCTGCAAAACAGAATTTTCAAAGTGGAGAAAGGCTCATTTTGTTCCATATAGGCCATTTCAGTAAGTTGAAGGAACACACGTATCTCTCGAAAGAAAACCAACTGTCTTAGAAGCAGGAGCATCTAGCACATTCTTTCCCTGTGAGAATAAAGTTAGTTTTCAAAGGAGTACTTTGTGCAAATCAAAGTTTTCAAGGTGGAGAAAGGCTCATTTTGTTCCAGATAGGCCTATTCAGCTAAGTTGATGAAGCACATGTATCTCTCAAAAGAAACGCATGTGTGTTAGAAGCAGGGGCCTCTAGCACATTGTTTCCCTGTTAAAATTGACTTAGTGTTTAAAAGGAATACTTCCTGTAACTTAGGTGTTTCAAGGTGGAGATAGTCTCTATTGGCTACAAATAGGCCTAATCAGCTGAGTTGAATTAACACATGTATCTCTCCAATGAAATCACTGCATGTTAGAAGCTCCAGCATCTAGCACATTATCTCCCTGTGAGAACTGAGTTAGTTTTTGAAAGGAACAATTACTTTAAGACAGAATTTTCGAGCTGCAGAAATGCTCATTTGTTCAAACAGAACTATACAGCCAAGTTGAAGATAAACATAAATCTCTCAAAAATAACCATGTGTGTTTGAAGCAGGACTAGGATATTGCTTCCATGTTAAAATGAGTTAGTTTTTAAAAGGAATACTTCCTGCAACTTAGGTGTTTCAAGGTGGACATAGGCTCACTTTGCTCCAAATAGGCCTATTCAGTTGAGGTGAAGAAACTTCACTTTCTCTCCAAAGAAAACCATCTATGTTAGAAGCTGCAGCGTCTAGCACATTATTTCCCTGTGAGAATAGAGTTAGTTTTGGGAAGGAAAAATTCCTGCTATTCACAGTTTTCAAGGTGGAGAGAGGATCATTTTGTTCCAAGTAGGGCTCTTCAGGTGAGTTAAGCAGCACATATACCTCTCCAAACAAAACCATCTATGTTAGAACCTGCAGTACTTAGCACATTTTCTCCCTGTGAGCATTTAGTTCGTTTTTGAAAGGAATACTTCCTGCACATCAAAATTTTCAAGGTGGAGAAAGGCTCTTTGATTCCAAATTCCCCTATTCAGCTAAGGTGAAGAAACACACGTATGTCTACAAAGAAAAGCATCTGAGCTAGAATCAGGATTATGTAGCACATTGTTTCCCTTTGAGAATTGAATTCCTTTTGGAAAAGAATACTTCCTGCAAGTTTGGTTTTTCAACGTGGAGATAGGCTCTGTTTGCTCCAAATAGGCCCATTCAGCTCAGTTGAAAAAATACCCGTAGATCTCCAAAGAAAACCATCTATGTTAGAAGCTGCAGCACATATGGTATTGTTTCCCTGTGAGAGCTGAGTTAGTGTTTCAAAGGAATACTTCCTTCAAATCATAATTTCAAGGTGGAGAATGATTCATATTGTCCCCAACAAGCCTACTCAGCTAAGGAGAAGAAACACAGGTATCTCTCAAAAGTTGACCATCTGTGTTAGTTGAAGGAGCATATAGTACATTGTTCCCTGTGAGATTTGAGTTCGTTTGGAAAGGAAATCTTCCTCCAATAGGTTGCTCAAGGTGGTGCTATATCTGTTTGCTCAAAATACGCCTATTCACCTGAGTTGAAGAAACGCAAGTATCTCTCCAAAAAATCTATTTCTGTTAGAAGCTGCACATACTAGCACATTGTTACTCAGTGAGCATTGAGTTAGTTTTGAAAGGAATATTTCCTGCAACTTGGGTGTTTCAAGGTGGAGATAAGCTCTGTTTCCTACAAATAGGCCTATTCAGCTGAGTTGAAGAAACACATATATCTCTCAAAAGAAAACCATCTGAGTCAGAAGCAGGAACATCTGGCACATTGTTTCCCTGTCAGAATTCATTTAGTTTCTGAAAGGAATACTTCCTGCAAATCATAGGGTTCAAGGTGGAGAAACGCTCATTTTGTTCCAAATAGGCCGCTTCAAGGAAGTTGAAGAAACAAATGAATCCTTTGTAAAAAGACAATCTGTGTTAGAAGCAGGAGCATCCAGCACGTTGTTTCCCTGTGAGAATTGAATTCGTTTTTGAAAGCAATACTTCCTCCAACTTAGGTGTTTCTGGTGGAGATTGGCCCTTTCTGCTCCTAATAGGCCTATTTGGCTGAGTTGAAGGAAATCATGTTTCTCTCCAAAAGAAAACCATCTATGTGAGAAGCTACAGCATCTAGCACATTATTTCCCTGTTAAAATTGAGTTCGTTTTTCAAAGGAATACTTCCTGCAACTTCGGGTTTTCAAGGTGGAGATAAGCTCTCTTGGTTCCAATTAGGCGTATTAGGCTGAGTTAAAGAGCACATGCATCACTGCAAAGAAAACCATCTATGTTAGAAGCTGCAGCATCTGTGACATCGTTTCTGTGCAAAAGTAGAAGTAGTTTTTGAAAGGAATACTTCCTGCTTATCATAGTTTTCAAGGTAGAGTAAGGCTCATTTTCTTCCAAATTGGCCTATTCAGCTAAGGTGAAACACATGTATATCACGAATGAAAACCACTATTTAGAAGTAGGAGCAACTGGCACTTTGTTCCTCTGTGAGAACTGAGTATGCTTTAGTAGGAAAACTTCGTGTA
Source organism: Castor canadensis (assembly GCF_047511655.1). Lineage (NCBI taxonomy): Eukaryota > Metazoa > Chordata > Mammalia > Rodentia > Castoridae > Castor > Castor canadensis. Next base: position 111,112,216 of record NC_133386.1, read on the forward strand.
AGTTACACTTTTCAAGGTGGAGAAAGGCTCATTTTGTTCCAATTAGACCGATTCAACTAAGGTGAAGAAAGACATGTATCTCACGAAAGAAAATCATCTTTGTGAGAAGCTCGAGCTTCCTGCACATTGTCTCCCTGTTAATATGGAGTTCGTTTTTGAATGAATACTCACTACAAATCAGAAGTTTCAAGGTGGAGAAAAGCTCATTTTTTTAAATAGGCCTGTTCAACTACGTTGAAGAAAGAAATACATCTCTCGACAGAAAACCACGTGTGTTACAAGGGGGAGCATCTAGCACATTGTTTCCCTGTGAGAATTTAGTTCGTTTTTGAAAGGAAGACTTCCTGCCACGTAGGTGATTCAAGGTGGACATAGGCTCTCTTTGCTCCAAAGAGGTATATGCAGCTGACTTCAAGCAACCCATGTATCTGTCCAAAGAAAACCATCTATGTTAGCAGATGCAGGTTCAAGCACATTGTTTCCCTGTGAGATTTGAGCTAGTTTTTGAAAGGAATACTTCCTGCTATGTGGGCTTTCCAATGCATTGACAGGCTCTCTTTGTTAGAAATAGGGCTGTACAGGTGAGTTGGTGAAACACCTATATATCTGGAAAGAAAACCATGTGTGTAAGCACTACCCTGTGAGAACTGAGGTAGTTTCCAAAGGAGAACATAGTGCAAATCATAGTTTGGAAGATGCAGAAAGGCTCATTTTTTCCAAGTTGGCCTTTCTTCAGCTAAGTTGAAGAAACACATTTGTTTTTGAAAAGAAGTCCATTTGTGTTAGAAGCAGCAGCATGTAGCACATTTTTCCCTGTGAGAATTGAGTTAGATTTGGGAAGGAAACTTAGGTATTTCAAGGGGAGATAGGCTCGGTTTGCTCCCAAAAGGCTTCTTCACCTGAGTTGAAGGAATACATGGATCTATCCAAAGAAAGCCATCTGTGTTAGGAGCTGAAGCACCTTGCACATAGCTTGCCTGTAAATTTGAGTTACTTTTCGAAAGAAATAGTTCCTGCAAATCACAATTTTCAAGGTGGAGAAAGGCTCATTTTGTTCCAAACAGGCAATTCAGCTGAGTTGAAGAAACACATGTACCTCACCTTAGAAAAACATCTCTGTCAGATGCTGCAGATTCTAGCACATTGTTTCCATGTGAGAATTGACTTAGTGTTTGAAAGGAATCCTTTTCTGCAACTTAGGATTTGAAGGTGGAGTTAGGCTCTGTTTGCTCCAAATAGGTATATGCAGCTGAGTTGCAAAACCCATGAACCTCTCCTAAGAAAAACATCTTTGTTAGAAGCTGCACCATCATGCCTATTGTCTCCTTTTGAGAACTGAGTTAGTTTTTGAAGGGAATACTTCATGCTAGGTGGGTTTTCCATGGTACACATAGCCTCTCTTTGTTCCAAGTAGGCCCATACACCTGAGTTGATGAATCACGCATGTCCCTCAAAAGAAACCCATGTGTGTAAAAAGCAGCAGAATCTATCACATTGTTGACCTCTGAGAATTTAGTTACTTTTTGAAAGGAATACTTCCTGCAAATCAGAATTTTCCAGGTTGAGAAAAGCTCATTCATTTCCAAATAGACCTATTCAGCCGAGTTGAAGAAACACATAAATATCTCCAAAAAAAAAAAAAATCTGTGTTAGAAGCTGCAGCATCTAGCACACTGTTTCCCTGGGAAAACTGAGTTAGGTTTTGAAAGGAATACTTCCTGCAACTTTGTTTCTTGAAGGTGGAGATAGGCTCACTTTCTTGCAAATAGGCCTATTCAGCTGAGTTGATGAAACACATGTATCTCTCCAAAGAAAGCCATTTGAGTTAGAAGCACTAGCATCTACCATGTTGTTTACGTGTGTGAATATAGTTAGGTTTTGAAAGAAATACTTCCTGCAAAACAGAATTTTCAAAGTGGAGAAAGGCTCATTTTGTTCCATATAGGCCATTTCAGTAAGTTGAAGGAACACACGTATCTCTCGAAAGAAAACCAACTGTCTTAGAAGCAGGAGCATCTAGAACATTCTTTCCCTGTGAGAATAAAGTTAGTTTGCAAAGGAGTACTTTGTGCAAATCAAAGTTTTCAAGGTGGAGAAAGGCTCATTTTGTTCCAGATAGGCCTATTCAGCTAAGTTGATGAAGCACATGTATCTCTCAAAAGAAACGCATGTGTGTTAGAAGCAGGGGCCTCTAGCACATTGTTTCCCTGTTAAAATTGACTTAGTGTTTAAAAGGAATACTTCCTGTAACTTAGGTGTTTCAAGGTGGAGATAGTCTCTATTGGCTACAAATAGGCCTAATCAGCTGAGTTGAATTAACACATGTATCTCTCCAATGAAATCACTGCATGTTAGAAGCTCCAGCATCTAGCACATTATCTCCCTGTGAGAACTGAGTTAGTTTTTGAAAGGAACAATTACTTTAAGACAGAATTTTCGAGCTGCAGAAATGCTCATTTGTTCAAACAGAACTATACAGCCAAGTTGAAGATAAACATAAATCTCTCAAAAATAACCATGTGTGTTTGAAGCAGGACTAGGATATTGCTTCCATGTTAAAATGAGTTAGTTTTTAAAAGGAATACTTCCTGCAACTTAGGTGTTTCAAGGTGGACATAGGCTCACTTTGCTCCAAATAGGCCTATTCAGTTGAGGTGAAGAAACTTCACTTTCTCTCCAAAGAAAACCATCTATGTTAGAAGCTGCAGCATCTAGCACATTATTTCCCTGTGAGAATAGAGTTAGTTTTGGGAAGGAAAAATTCCTGCTATTCACAGTTTTCAAGGTGGAGAGAGGATCATTTTGTTCCAAGTAGGGCTCTTCAGGTGAGTTAAGCAGCACATATACCTCTCCAAACAAAACCATCTATGTTAGAACCTGCAGTACTTAGCACATTTTCTCCCTGTGAGCATTTAGTTCGTTTTTGAAAGGAATACTTCCTGCACATCAAAATTTTCAAGGTGGAGAAAGGCTCTTTGATTCCAAATTCCCCTATTCAGCTAAGGTGAAGAAACACACGTATGTCTACAAAGAAAAGCATCTGAGCTAGAATCAGGATTATGTAGCACATTGTTTCCCTTTGAGAATTGAATTCCTTTTGGAAAAGAATACTTCCTGCAAGTTTGGTTTTTCAACGTGGAGATAGGCTCTGTTTGCTCCAAATAGGCCCATTCAGCTCAGTTGAAAAAATACCCGTAGATCTCCAAAGAAAACCATCTATGTTAGAAGCTGCAGCACATATGGTATTGTTTCCCTGTGAGAGCTGAGTTAGTGTTTCAAAGGAATACTTCCTTCAAATCATAATTTCAAGGTGGAGAATGATTCATATTGTTCCCAACAAGCCTACTCAGCTAAGGAGAAGAAACACAGGTATCTCTCAAAAGTTGACCATCTGTGTTAGTTGAAGGAGCATATAGTACATTGTTCCCTGTGAGATTTGAGTTCGTTTGGAAAGGAAATCTTCCTCCAATAGGTTGCTCAAGGTGGTGCTATATCTGTTTGCTCAAAATACGCCTATTCACCTGAGTTGAAGAAACGCAAGTATCTCTCCAAAAAATCTATTTCTGTTAGAAGCTGCACATACTAGCACATTGTTACTCAGTGAGCATTGAGTTAGTTTTGAAAGGAATATTTCCTGCAACTTGGGTGTTTCAAGGTGGAGATAAGCTCTGTTTCCTACAAATAGGCCTATTCAGCTGAGTTGAAGAAACACATATATCTCTCAAAAGAAAACCATCTGAGTCAGAAGCAGGAACATCTGGCACATTGTTTCCCTGTCAGAATTCATTTAGTTTCTGAAAGGAATACTTCCTGCAAATCATAGGGTTCAAGGTGGAGAAACGCTCATTTTGTTCCAAATAGGCCGCTTCAAGGAAGTTGAAGAAACAAATGAATCCTTTGTAAAAAGACAATCTGTGTTAGAAGCAGGAGCATCCAGCACGTTGTTTCCCTGTGAGAATTGAATTCGTTTTTGAAAGCAATACTTCCTCCAACTTAGGTGTTTCTGGTGGAGACTGGCCCTTTCTGCTCCTAATAGGCCTATTTGGCTGAGTTGAAGGAAATCATGTTTCTCTCCAAAAGAAAACCATCTATGTGAGAAGCTACAGCATCTAGCACATTATTTCCCTGTTAAAATTGAGTTCGTTTTTCAAAGGAATACTTCCTGCAACTTCGGGTTTTCAAGGTGGAGATAAGCTCTCTTGGTTCCAATTAGGCGTATTAGGCTGAGTTAAAGAGCACATGCATCACTGCAAAGAAAACCATCTATGTTAGAAGCTGCAGCATCTGTGACATCGTTTCTGTGCAAAAGTAGAAGTAGTTTTTGAAAGGAATACTTCCTGCTTATCATAGTTTTCAAGGTAGAGTAAGGCTCATTTTCTTCCAAATTGGCCTATTCAGCTAAGGTGAAACACATGTATATCACGAATGAAAACCACTATTTAGAAGTAGGAGCAACTGGCACTTTGTTCCTCTGTGAGAACTGAGTATGCTTTAGTAGGAAAACTTCGTGTAAGTTACACTTTTCAAGGTGGAGAAAGGCTCATTTTGTTCCAATTAGACCGATTCAACTAAGGTGAAGAAAGACATGTATCTCACGAAAGAAAATCATCTTTGTGAGAAGCTCGAGCTTCCTGCACATTGTCTCCCTGTTAATATGGAGTTCGTTTTTGAATGAATACTCACTACAAATCAGAAGTTTCAAGGTGGAGAAAAGCTCATTTTTTTAAATAGGCCTGTTCAACTACGTTGAAGAAAGAAATACATCTCTCGACAGAAAACCACGTGTGTTACAAGGGGGAGCATCTAGCACATTGTTTCCCTGTGAGAATTTAGTTCGTTTTTGAAAGGAAGACTTCCTGCCACGTAGGTGATTCAAGGTGGACATAGGCTCTCTTTGCTCCAAAGAGGTATATGCAGCTGACTTCAAGCAACCCATGTATCTGTCCAAAGAAAACCATCTATGTTAGCAGATGCAGGTTCAAGCACATTGTTTCCCTGTGAGATTTGAGCTAGTTTTTGAAAGGAATACTTCCTGCTATGTGGGCTTTCCAATGCATTGACAGGCTCTCTTTGTTAGAAATAGGGCTGTACAGGTGAGTTGGTGAAACACCTATATATCTGGAAAGAAAACCATGTGTGTAAGCACTACCCTGTGAGAACTGAGGTAGTTTCCAAAGGAGAACATAGTGCAAATCATAGTTTGGAAGATGCAGAAAGGCTCATTTTTTCCAAGTTGGCCTTTCTTCAGCTAAGTTGAAGAAACACATTTGTTTTTGAAAAGAAGTCCATTTGTGTTAGAAGCAGCAGCATGTAGCACATTTTTCCCTGTGAGAATTGAGTTAGATTTGGGAAGGAAACTTAGGTATTTCAAGGGGAGATAGGCTCGGTTTGCTCCCAAAAGGCTTCTTCACCTGAGTTGAAGGAATACATGGATCTATCCAAAGAAAGCCATCTGTGTTAGGAGCTGAAGCACCTTGCACATAGCTTGCCTGTAAATTTGAGTTACTTTTCGAAAGAAATAGTTCCTGCAAATCACAATTTTCAAGGTGGAGAAAGGCTCATTTTGTTCCAAACAGGCAATTCAGCTGAGTTGAAGAAACACATGTACCTCACCTTAGAAAAACATCTCTGTCAGATGCTGCAGATTCTAGCACATTGTTTCCATGTGAGAATTGACTTAGTGTTTGAAAGGAATCCTTTTCTGCAACTTAGGATTTGAAGGTGGAGTTAGGCTCTGTTTGCTCCAAATAGGTATATGCATCTGAGTTGCAAAACCAATGAACCTCTCCTAAGAAAAACATCTTTGTTAGAAGTTGCACCATCAAGCCTATTGTCTCCTTTTGAGAACTGAGTTAGTTTTTGAAGGGAATACTTCATGCTAGGTGGGTTTTCCATGGTACACATAGCCTCTCTTTGTTCCAAGTAGGCCCATACACCTGAGTTGATGAATCACGCATGTCCCTCAAAAGAAACCCATGTGTGTAAAAAGCAGCAGAATCTATCACATTGTTGACCTCTGAGAATTTAGTTACTTTTTGAAAGGAATACTTCCTGCAAATCAGAATTTTCCAGGTTGAGAAAAGCTCATTCATTTCCAAATAGACCTATTCAGCCGAGTTGAAGAAACACATAAATATCTCCAAAAAAAAAAAAATCTGTGTTAGAAGCTGCAGCATCTAGCACACTGTTTCCCTGGGAAAACTGAGTTAGGTTTTGAAAGGAATACTTCCTGCAACTTTGTTTCTTGAAGGTGGAGATAGGCTCACTTTCTTGCAAATAGGCCTATTCAGCTGAGTTGATGAAACACATGTATCTCTCCAAAGAAAGCCATTTGAGTTAGAAGCACTAGCATCTACCATGTTGTTTACGTGTGTGAATATAGTTAGGTTTTGAAAGAAATACTTCCTGCAAAACAGAATTTTCAAAGTGGAGAAAGGCTCATTTTGTTCCATATAGGCCATTTCAGTAAGTTGAAGGAACACACGTATCTCTCGAAAGAAAACCAACTGTCTTAGAAGCAGGAGCATCTAGAACATTCTTTCCCTGTGAGAATAAAGTTAGTTTTCAAAGGAGTACTTTGTGCAAATCAAAGTTTTCAAGGTGGAGAAAGGCTCATTTTGTTCCAGATAGGCCTATTCAGCTAAGTTGATGAAGCACATGTATCTCTCAAAAGAAACGCATGTGTGTTAGAAGCAGGGGCCTCTAGCACATTGTTTCCCTGTTAAAATTGACTTAGTGTTTAAAAGGAATACTTCCTGTAACTTAGGTGTTTCAAGGTGGAGATAGTCTCTATTGGCTACAAATAGGCCTAATCAGCTGAGTTGAATTAACACATGTATCTCTCCAATGAAATCACTGCATGTTAGAAGCTCCAGCATCTAGCACATTATCTCCCTTGAGAACTGAGTTAGTTTTTGAAAGGAACAATTACTTTAAGACAGAATTTTCGAGCTGCAGAAATGCTCATTTGTTCAAACAGAACTATACAGCCAAGTTGAAGATAAACATAAATCTCTCAAAAATAACCATGTGTGTTTGAAGCAGGACTAGGATATTGCTTCCATGTTAAAATGAGTTAGTTTTTAAAAGGAATACTTCCTGCAACTTAGGTGTTTCAAGGTGGACATAGGCTCACTTTGCTCCAAATAGGCCTATTCAGTTGAGGTGAAGAAACTTCACTTTCTCTCCAAAGAAAACCATCTATGTTAGAAGCTGCAGCGTCTAGCACATTATTTCCCTGTGAGAATAGAGTTAGTTTTGGGAAGGAAAAATTCCTGCTATTCACAGTTTTCAAGGTGGAGAGAGGATCATTTTGTTCCAAGTAGGGCTCTTCAGGTGAGTTAAGCAGCACATATACCTCTCCAAACAAAACCATCTATGTTAGAACCTGCAGTACTTAGCACATTTTCTCCCTGTGAGCATTTAGTTCGTTTTTGAAAGGAATACTTCCTGCACATCAAAATTTTGAAGGTGGAGAAAGGCTCTTTGATTCCAAATTCCCCTATTCAGCTAAGGTGAAGAAACACACGTATGTCTACAAAGAAAAGCATCTGAGCTAGAATCAGGATTATGTAGCACATTGTTTCCCTTTGAGAATTGAATTCCTTTTGGAAAAGAATACTTCCTGCAAGTTTGGTTTTTCAACGTGGAGATAGGCTCTGTTTGCTCCAAATAGGCCCATTCAGCTCAGTTGAAAAAATACCCGTAGATCTCCAAAGAAAACCATCTATGTTAGAAGCTGCAGCACATATGGTATTGTTTCCCTGTGAGAGCTGAGTTAGTGTTTCAAAGGAATACTTCCTTCAAATCATAATTTCAAGGTGGAGAATGATTCATATTGTCCCCAACAAGCCTACTCAGCTAAGGAGAAGAAACACAGGTATCTCTCAAAAGTTGACCATCTGTGTTAGTTGAAGGAGCATATAGTACATTGTTCCCTGTGAGATTTGAGTTCGTTTGGAAAGGAAATCTTCCTCCAATAGGTTGCTCAAGGTGGTGCTATATCTGTTTGCTCAAAATACGCCTATTCACCTGAGTTGAAGAAACGCAAGTATCTCTCCAAAAAATCTATTTCTGTTAGAAGCTGCACATACTAGCACATTGTTACTCAGTGAGCATTGAGTTAGTTTTGAAAGGAATATTTCCTGCAACTTGGGTGTTTCAAGGTGGAGATAAGCTCTGTTTCCTACAAATAGGCCTATTCAGCTGAGTTGAAGAAACACATATATCTCTCAAAAGAAAACCATCTGAGTCAGAAGCAGGAACATCTGGCACATTGTTTCCCTGTCAGAATTCATTTAGTTTCTGAAAGGAATACTTCCTGCAAATCATAGGGTTCAAGGTGGAGAAACGCTCATTTTGTTCCAAATAGGCCGCTTCAAGGAAGTTGAAGAAACAAATGAATCCTTTGTAAAAAGACAATCTGTGTTAGAAGCAGGAGCATCCAGCACGTTGTTTCCCTGTGAGAATTGAATTCGTTTTTGAAAGCAATACTTCCTCCAACTTAGGTGTTTCTGGTGGAGATTGGCCCTTTCTGCTCCTAATAGGCCTATTTGGCTGAGTTGAAGGAAATCATGTTTCTCTCCAAAAGAAAACCATCTATGTGAGAAGCTACAGCATCTAGCACATTATTTCCCTGTTAAAATTGAGTTCGTTTTTCAAAGGAATACTTCCTGCAACTTCGGGTTTTCAAGGTGGAGATAAGCTCTCTTGGTTCCAATTAGGCGTATTAGGCTGAGTTAAAGAGCACATGCATCACTGCAAAGAAAACCATCTATGTTAGAAGCTGCAGCATCTGTGACATCGTTTCTGTGCAAAAGTAGAAGTAGTTTTTGAAAGGAATACTTCCTGCTTATCATAGTTTTCAAGGTAGAGTAAGGCTCATTTTCTTCCAAATTGGCCTATTCAGCTAAGGTGAAACACATGTATATCACGAATGAAAACCACTATTTAGAAGTAGGAGCAACTGGCACTTTGTTCCTCTGTGAGAACTGAGTATGCTTTAGTAGGAAAACTTCGTGTAAGTTACACTTTTCAAGGTGGAGAAAGGCTCATTTTGTTCCAATTAGACCGATTCAACTAAGGTGAAGAAAGACATGTATCTCACGAAAGAAAATCATCTTTGTGAGAAGCTCGAGCTTCCTGCACATTGTCTCCCTGTTAATATGGAGTTCGTTTTTGAATGAATACTCACTACAAATCAGAAGTTTCAAGGTGGAGAAAAGCTCATTTTTTTAAATAGGCCTGTTCAACTACGTTGAAGAAAGAAATACATCTCTCGACAGAAAACCACGTGTGTTACAAGGAGGAGCATCTAGCACATTGTTTCCCTGTGAGAATTTAGTTCGTTTTTGAAAGGAAGACTTCCTGCCACGTAGGTGATTCAAGGTGGACATAGGCTCTCTTTGCTCCAAAGAGGTATATGCAGCTGACTTCAAGCAACCCATGTATCTGTCCAAAGAAAACCATCTATGTTAGCAGATGCAGGTTCAAGCACATTGTTTCCCTGTGAGATTTGAGCTAGTTTTTGAAAGGAATACTTCCTGCTATGTGGGCTTTCCAATGCATTGACAGGCTCTCTTTGTTAGAAATAGGGCTGTACAGGTGAGTTGGTGAAACACCTATATATCTGGAAAGAAAACCATGTGTGTAAGCACTACCCTGTGAGAACTGAGGTAGTTTCCAAAGGAGAACATAGTGCAAATCATAGTTTGGAAGATGCAGAAAGGCTCATTTTTTCCAAGTTGGCCTTTCTTCAGCTAAGTTGAAGAAACACATTTGTTTTTGAAAAGAAGTCCATTTGTGTTAGAAGCAGCAGCATGTAGCACATTTTTCCCTGTGAGAATTGAGTTAGATTTGGGAAGGAAACTTAGGTATTTCAAGGGGAGATAGGCTCGGTTTGCTCCCAAAAGGCTTCTTCACCTGAGTTGAAGGAATACATGGATCTATCCAAAGAAAGCCATCTGTGTTAGGAGCTGAAGCACCTTGCACATAGCTTGCCTGTAAATTTGAGTTACTTTTCGAAAGAAATAGTTCCTGCAAATCACAATTTTCAAGGTGGAGAAAGGCTCATTTTGTTCCAAACAGGCAATTCAGCTGAGTTGAAGAAACACATGTACCTCACCTTAGAAAAACATCTCTGTCAGATGCTGCAGATTCTAGCACATTGTTTCCATGTGAGAATTGACTTAGAGTTTGAAAGGAATCCTTTTCTGCAACTTAGGATTTGAAGGTGGAGTTAGGCTCTGTTTGCTCCAAATAGAGGTATATGCAGCTGAGTTGCAAAACCCATGAACCTCTCCTAAGAAAAACATCTTTGTTAGAAGCTGCACCATCAAGCCTATTGTCTCCTTTTGAGAACTGAGTTAGTTTTTGAAGGGAATACTTCATGCTAGGTGGGTTTTCCATGGTACACATAGCCTCTCTTTGTTCCAAGTAGGCCCATACACCTGAGTTGATGAATCACGCATGTCCCTCAAAAGAAACCCATGTGTGTAAAAAGCAGCAGAATCTATCACATTGTTGACCTCTGAGAATTTAGTTACTTTTTGAAAGGAATACTTCCTGCAAATCAGAATTTTCCAGGTTGAGAAAAGCTCATTCATTTCCAAATAGACCTATTCAGCCGAGTTGAAGAAACACATAAATATCTCCAAAAAAAAAAAAATCTGTGTTAGAAGCTGCAGCATCTAGCACACTGTTTCCCTGGGAAAACTGAGTTAGGTTTTGAAAGGAATACTTCCTGCAACTTTGTTTCTTGAAGGTGGAGATAGGCTCACTTTCTTGCAAATAGGCCTATTCAGCTGAGTTGATGAAACACATGTATCTCTCCAAAGAAAGCCATTTGAGTTAGAAGCACTAGCATCTACCATGTTGTTTACGTGTGTGAATATAGTTAGGTTTTGAAAGAAATACTTCCTGCAAAACAGAATTTTCAAAGTGGAGAAAGGCTCATTTTGTTCCATATAGGCCATTTCAGTAAGTTGAAGGAACACACGTATCTCTCGAAAGAAAACCAACTGTCTTAGAAGCAGGAGCATCTAGAACATTCTTTCCCTGTGAGAATAAAGTTAGTTTTCAAAGGAGTACTTTGTGCAAATCAAAGTTTTCAAGGTGGAGAAAGGCTCATTTTGTTCCAGATAGGCCTATTCAGCTAAGTTGATGAAGCACATGTATCTCTCAAAAGAAACGCATGTGTGTTAGAAGCAGGGGCCTCTAGCACATTGTTTCCCTGTTAAAATTGACTTAGTGTTTAAAAGGAATACTTCCTGTAACTTAGGTGTTTCAAGGTGGAGATAGTCTCTATTGGCTACAAATAGGCCTAATCAGCTGAGTTGAATTAACACATGTATCTCTCCAATGAAATCACTGCATGTTAGAAGCTCCAGCATCTAGCACATTATCTCCCTGTGAGAACTGAGTTAGTTTTTGAAAGGAACAATTACTTTAAGACAGAATTTTCGAGCTGCAGAAATGCTCATTTGTTCAAACAGAACTATACAGCCAAGTTGAAGATAAACATAAATCTCTCAAAAATAACCATGTGTGTTTGAAGCAGGACTAGGATATTGCTTCCATGTTAAAATGAGTTAGTTTTTAAAAGGAATACTTCCTGCAACTTAGGTGTTTCAAGGTGGACATAGGCTCACTTTGCTCCAAATAGGCCTATTCAGTTGAGGTGAAGAAACTTCACTTTCTCTCCAAAGAAAACCATCTATGTTAGAAGCTGCAGCGTCTAGCACATTATTTCCCTGTGAGAATAGAGTTAGTTTTGGGAAGGAAAAATTCCTGCTATTCACAGTTTTCAAGGTGGAGAGAGGATCATTTTGTTCCAAGTAGGGCTCTTCAGGTGAGTTAAGCAGCACATATACCTCTCCAAACAAAACCATCTATGTTAGAACCTGCAGTACTTAGCACATTTTCTCCCTGTGAGCATTTAGTTCGTTTTTGAAAGGAATACTTCCTGCACATCAAAATTTTCAAGGTGGAGAAATGCTCTTTGATTCCAAATTCCCCTATTCAGCTAAGGTGAAGAAACACACGTATGTCTACAAAGAAAAGCATCTGAGCTAGAATCAGGATTATGTAGCACATTGTTTCCCTTTGAGAATTGAATTCCTTTTGGAAAAGAATACTTCCTGCAAGTTTGGTTTTTCAACGTGGAGATAGGCTCTGTTTGCTCCAAATAGGCCCATTCAGCTCAGTTGAAAAAATACCCGTAGATCTCCAAAGAAAACCATCTATGTTAGAAGCTGCAGCACATATGGTATTGTTTCCCTGTGAGAGCTGAGTGAGTGTTTCAAAGGAATACTTCCTTCAAATCATAATTTCAAGGTGGAGAATGATTCATATTGTTCCCAACAAGCCTACTCAGCTAAGGAGAAGAAACACAGGTATCTCTCAAAAGTTGACCATCTGTGTTAGTTGAAGGAGCATATAGTACATTGTTCCCTGTGAGATTTGAGTTCGTTTGGAAAGGAAATCTTCCTCCAATAGGTTGCTCAAGGTGGTGCTATATCTGTTTGCTCAAAATACGCCTATTCACCTGAGTTGAAGAAACGCAAGTATCTCTCCAAAAAATCTATTTCTGTTAGAAGCTGCACATACTAGCACATTGTTACTCAGTGAGCATTGAGTTAGTTTTGAAAGGAATATTTCCTGCAACTTGGGTGTTTCAAGGTGGAGATAAGCTCTGTTTCCTACAAATAGGCCTATTCAGCTGAGTTGAAGAAACACATATATCTCTCAAAAGAAAACCATCTGAGTCAGAAGCAGGAACATCTGGCACATTGTTTCCCTGTCAGAATTCATTTAGTTTCTGAAAGGAATACTTCCTGCAAATCATAGGGTTCAAGGTGGAGAAAGGCTCATTTTGTTCCAAATAGGCCGCTTCAAGGAAGTTGAAGAAACAAATGAATCCTTTGTAAAAAGACAATCTGTGTTAGAAGCAGGAGCATCCAGCACGTTGTTTCCCTGTGAGAATTGAATTCGTTTTTGAAAGCAATACTTCCTCCAACTTAGGTGTTTCTGGTGGAGATTGGCCCTTTCTGCTCCTAATAGGCCTATTTGGCTGAGTTGAAGGAAATCATGTATCTCTCCAAAAGAAAACCATCTATGTGAGAAGCGACAGCATCTAGCACATTATTTCCCTGTTAAAATTGAGTTCGTTTTTCAAAGGAATACTTCCTGCAACTTCGGGTTTTCAAGGTGGAGATAAGCTCTCTTGGTTCCAATTAGGCGTATTAGGCTGAGTTAAAGAGCACATGCATCACTGCAAAGAAAACCATCTATGTTAGAAGCTGCAGCATCTGTGACATCGTTTCTGTGCAAAAGTAGAAGTAGTTTTTGAAAGGAATACTTCCTGCTTATCATAGTTTTCAAGGTAGAGTAAGGCTCATTTTCTTCCAAATTGGCCTATTCAGCTAAGGTGAAACACATGTATATCACGAATGAAAACCACTATTTAGAAGTAGGAGCAACTGGCACTTTGTTCCTCTGTGAGAACTGAGTATGCTTTAGTAGGAAAACTTCGTGTAAATTACACTTTTCAAGGTGGAGAAAGGCTCATTTTGTTCCAATTAGACCGATTCAACTAAGGTGAAGAAAGACATGTATCTCACGAAAGAAAATCATCTTTGTGAGAAGCTCGAGCTTCCTGCACATTGTCTCCCTGTTAATATGGAGTTCGTTTTTGAATGAATACTCACTACAAATCAGAAGTTTCAAGGTGGAGAAAAGCTCATTTTTTTAAATAGGCCTTTTCAACTACGTTGAAGAAAGAAATACATCTCTCGACAGAAAACCACGTGTGTTACAAGGAGGAGCATCTAGCACATTGTTTCCCTGTGAGAATTTAGTTCGTTTTTGAAAGGAAGACTTCCTGCCACGTAGGTGATTCAAGGTGGACATAGGCTCTCTTTGTTCCAAAGAGGTATATGCAGCTGACTTCAAGCAACCCATGTATCTGTCCAAAGAAAACCATCTATGTTAGCAGATGCAGGTTCAAGCACATTGTTTCCCTGTGAGATTTGAGCTAGTTTTTGAAAGGAATACTTCCTGCTATGTGGGCTTTCCAATGCATTGACAGGCTCTCTTTGTTAGAAATAGGGCTGTACAGGTGAGTTGGTGAAACACCTATATATCTGGAAAGAAAACCATGTGTGTAAGCACTACCCTGTGAGAACTGAGGTAGTTTCCAAAGGAGAACATAGTGCAAATCATAGTTTGGAAGATGCAGAAAGGCTCATTTTTTCCAAGTTGGCCTTTCTTCAGCTAAGTTGAAGAAACACATTTGTTTTTGAAAAGAAGTCCATTTGTGTTAGAAGCAGCAGCATGTAGCACATTTTTCCCTGTGAGAATTGAGTTAGATTTGGGAAGGAAACTTAGGTATTTCAAGGGGAGATAGGCTCGGTTTGCTCCCAAAAGGCTTCTTCACCTGAGTTGAAGGAATACATGGATCTATCCAAAGAAAGCCATCTGTGTTAGGAGCTGAAGCACCTTGCACATCGCTTGCCTGTAAATTTGAGTTACTTTTCGAAAGAAATAGTTCCTGCAAATCACAATTTTCAAGGTGGAGAAAGGCTCATTTTGTTCCAAACAGGCAATTCAGCTGAGTTGAAGAAACACATGTACCTCACCTTAGAAAAACATCTCTGTCAGATGCTGCAGATTCTAGCACAATGTTTCCATGTGAGAATTGACTTAGAGTTTGAAAGGAATCCTTTTCTGCAACTTAGGATTTGAAGGTGGAGTTAGGCTCTGTTTGCTCCAAATAGGTATATGCAGCTGAGTTGCAAAACCCATGAACCTCTCCTAAGAAAAACATCTTTGTTAGAAGCTGCACCATCAAGCCTATTGTTTCCTTTTGAGAACTGAGTTAGTTTTTGAAGGGAATACTTCATGCTAGGTGGGTTTTCCATGGTACACATAGCCTCTCTTTGTTCCAAGTAGGCCCATACACCTGAGTTGATGAATCACGCATGTCCCTCAAAAGAAACCCATGTGTGTAAAAAGCAGCAGAATCTATCACATTGTTGACCTCTGAGAATTTAGTTACTTTTTGAAAGGAATACTTCCTGCAAATCAGAATTTTCCAGGTTGAGAAAAGCTCATTCATTTCCAAATAGACCTATTCAGCCAAGTTGAAGAAACACATAAATATCTCCAAAAAAAAAAAAAATCTGTGTTAGAAGCTGCAGCATCTAGCACACTGTTTCCCTGGGAAAACTGAGTTAGGTTTTGAAAGGAATACTTCCTGCAACTTTGTTTCTTGAAGGTGGAGATAGGCTCACTTTCTTGCAAATAGGCCTATTCAGCTGAGTTGATGAAACACATGTATCTCTCCAAAGAAAGCCATTTGAGTTAGAAGCACTAGCATCTACCATGTTGTTTACGTGTGTGAATATAGTTAGGTTTTGAAAGAAATACTTCCTGCAAAACAGAATTTTCAAAGTGGAGAAAGGCTCATTTTGTTCCATATAGGCCATTTCAGTAAGTTGAAGGAACACACGTATCTCTCGAAAGAAAACCAACTGTCTTAGAAGCAGGAGCATCTAGAACATTCTTTCCCTGTGAGAATAAAGTTAGTTTGCAAAGGAGTACTTTGTGCAAATCAAAGTTTTCAAGGTGGAGAAAGGCTCATTTTGTTCCAGATAGGCCTATTCAGCTAAGTTGATGAAGCACATGTATCTCTCAAAAGAAACGCATGTGTGTTAGAAGCAGGGGCCTCTAGCACATTGTTTCCCTGTTAAAATTGACTTAGTGTTTAAAAGGAATACTTGCTGTAACTTAGGTGTTTCAAGGTGGAGATAGTCTCTATTGGCTACAAATAGGCCTAATCAGCTGAGTTGAATTAACACATGTATCTCTCCAATGAAATCACTGCATGTTAGAAGCTCCAGCATCTAGCACATTATCTCCCTGTGAGAACTGAGTTAGTTTTTGAAAGGAACAATTACTTTAAGACAGAATTTTCGAGCTGCAGAAATGCTCATTTGTTCAAACAGAACTATACAGCCAAGTTGAAGATAACCATAAATCTCTCAAAAATAACCATGTGTGTTTGTAGCAGGACTAGGATATTGCTTCCATGTTAAAATGAGTTACTTTTTAAAAGGAATCCTTCCTGCAACTTAGGTGTTTCAAGGTGGACATAGGCTCACTTTGCTCCAAATAGGCCTATTCAGTTGAGGTGAAGAAACTTCACTTTCTCTCCAAAGAAAATCATCTATGTTAGAAGCTGCAGCGTCTAGCACATTATTTCCCTGTGAGAATAGAGTTAGTTTTGGGAAGGAAAAATTCCTGCTATTCACAGTTTTCAAGGTGGAGAGAGGATCATTTTGTTCCAAGTAGGGCTCTTCAGGTGAGTTAAGCAGCACATATACCTCTCCAAACAAAACCATCTATGTTAGAACCTGCAGTACTTAGCACATTTTCTCCCTGTGAGCATTTAGTTCGTTTTTGAAAGGAATACTTCCTGCACATCAAAATTTTCAAGGTGGAGAAAGGCTCTTTGATTCCAAATTCCCCTATTCAGCTAAGGTGAAGAAACACACGTATGTCTACAAAGAAAAGCATCTGAGCTAGAATCAGGATTATGTAGCACATTGTTTCCCTTTGAGAATTGAATTCCTTTTGGAAAAGAATACTTCCTGCAAGTTTGGTTTTTCAACGTGGAGATAGGCTCTGTTTGCTCCAAATAGGCCCATTCAGCTCAGTTGAAAAAATACCCGTAGATCTCCAAAGAAAACCATCTATGTTAGAAGCTGCAGCACATATGGTATTGTTTCCCTGTGAGAGCTGAGTTAGTGTTTCAAAGGAATACTTCCTTCAAATCATAATTTCAAGGTGGAGAATGATTCATATTGTTCCCAACAAGCCTACTCAGCTAAGGAGAAGAAACACAGGTATCTCTCAAAAGTTGACCATCTGTGTTAGTTGAAGGAGCATATAGTACATTGTTCCCTGTGAGATTTGAGTTCGTTTGGAAAGGAAATCTTCCTCCAATAGGTTGCTCAAGGTGGTGCTATATCTGTTTGCTCAAAATACGCCTATTCACCTGAGTTGAAGAAACGCAAGTATCTCTCCAAAAAATCTATTTCTGTTAGAAGCTGCACATACTAGCACATTGTTACTCAGTGAGCATTGAGTTAGTTTTGAAAGGAATATTTCCTGCAACTTGGGTGTTTCAAGGTGGAGATAAGCTCTGTTTCCTACAAATAGGCCTATTCAGCTGAGTTGAAGAAACACATATATCTCTCAAAAGAAAACCATCTGAGTCAGAAGCAGGAACATCTGGCACATGGTTTCCCTGTCAGAATTCATTTAGTTTCTGAAAGGAATACTTCCTGCAAATCATAGGGTTCAAGGTGGAGAAAGGCTCATTTTGTTCCAAATAGGCCGCTTCAAGGAAGTTGAAGAAACAAATGAATCCTTTGTACAAAGACAATCTCTGTTAGAAGCAGGAGCATTCAGCACGTTGTTTCCCTGTGAGAATTGAATTCGTTTTTGAAAGCAATACTTCCTCCAACTTAGGTGTTTCTGGTGGAGATTGGCCCTTTCTGCTCCTAATAGGCCTATTTGGCTGAGTTTAATTAAATCATGTATCTCTCCAAAAGAAAACCATCTATGTGAGAAGCGACAGCATCTAGCACATTATTTCCCTGTTAAAATTGAGTTCGTTTTTCAAAGGAATACTTCCTGCAACTTCGGGTTTTCAATGTGGAGATAAGCTCTCTTGGTTCCAATTAGGCGTATTAGGCTGAGTTAAAGAGCACATGCATCACTGCAAAGAAAACCATCTATGTTAGAAGCTGCAGCATCTGTGACATCGTTTCTGTGCAAAAGTAGAAGTAGTTTTTGAAAGGAATACTTCCTGCTTATCATAGTTTTCAAGGTAGAGTAAGGCTCATTTTCTTCCAAATTGGCCTATTCAGCTAAGGTGAAACACATGTATATCACGAATGAAAACCACTATTTAGAAGTAGGAGCAACTGGCACTTTGTTCCTCTGTGAGAACTGAGTATGCTTTAGTAGGAAAACTTCGTATAAATTACATTTTTCAAGGTGGAGAAAGGCTCATTTTGTTCCAATTAGACCGATTCAACTAAGGTGAAGAAAGACATGTATCTCACAAAAGAAAATCATCTTTGTGAGAAGCTCGAGCTTCCTGCACATTGTCTCCCTGTTAATATGGAGTTCGTTTTTGAATGAATACTCACTACAAATCAGAAGTTTCCAGGTGGAGAAAAGCTCATTTTTTTAAATAGGCCTGTTCAACTACGTTGAAGAAAGAAATACATCTCTCGACAGAAAACCACGTGTGTTACAAGGAGGAGCATCTAGCACATTGTTTCCCTGTGAGAATTTAGTTCGTTTTTGAAAGGAAGACTTCCTGCCACGTAGGTGATTCAAGGTGGACATAGGCTCTCTTTGCTCCAAAGAGGTATATGCAGCTGACTTCAAGCAACCCATGTATCTGTCCAAAGAAAACCATCTATGTTAGCAGATGCAGGTTCAAGCACATTGTTTCCCTGTGAGATTTGAGCTAGTTTTTGAAAGGAATACTTCCTGCTATGTGGGCTTTCCAATGCATTGACAGGCTCTCTTTGTTAGAAATAGGGCTGTACAGGTGAGTTGGTGAAACACCTATATATCTGGAAAGAAAACCATGTGTGTAAGCACTACCCTGTGAGAACTGAGGTAGTTTCCAAAGGAGAACATAGTGCAAATCATAGTTTGGAAGATGCAGAAAGGCTCATTTTTTCCAAGTTGGCCTTTCTTCAGCTAAGTTGAAGAAACACATTTGTTTTTGAAAAGAAGTCCATTTGTGTTAGAAGCAGCAGCATGTAGCACATTTTTCCCTGTGAGAATTGAGTTAGATTTGGGAAGGAAACTTAGGTATTTCAAGGGGAGATAGGCTCGGTTTGCTCCCAAAAGGCTTCTTCACCTGAGTTGAAGGAATACATGGATCTATCCAAAGAAAGCCATCTGTGTTAGGACCTGAAGCACCTTGCACATCGCTTGCCTGTAAATTTGAATTACTTTTCGAAAGAAATAGTTCCTGCAAATCACAATTTTCAAGGTGGAGAAAGGCTCATTTTGTTCCAAACAGGCAATTCAGCTGAGTTGAAGAAACACATGTACCTCACCTTAGAAAAACATCTCTGTCAGATGCTGCAGATTCTAGCACATTGTTTCAATGTGAGAATTGACTTAGTGTTTGAAAGGAATCCTTTTCTGCAACTTAGGATTTGAAGGTGGAGTTAGGCTCTGTTTGCTCCAAATAGGTATATTCAGCTGAGTTGCAAAACCCATGAACCTCTCCAAAGAAAAACATCTTTGTTAGAAGCTGCACCATCAAGCCTATTGTTTCCTTTTGAGAACTGAGTTAGTTTTTGAAGGGAATACTTCATGCTAGGTGGGTTTTCCATGGTACACATAGCCTCTCTTTGTTCCAAGTAGGCCCATACACCTGAGTTGATGAATCACGCATGTCCCTCAAAAGAAACCCATGTGTGTAAAAAGCAGCAGAATCTATCACATTGTTGACCTCTGAGAATTTAGTTACTTTTTGAAAGGAATACTTCCTGCAAATCAGAATTTTCCAGGTTGAGAAAAGCTCATTCATTTCCAAATAGACCTATTCAGCCGAGTTGAAGAAACATATAAATATCTCCAAAAAAAAAAAAAAATCTGTGTTAGAAGCTGCAGCATCTAGCACACTGTTTCCCTGGGAAAACTGAGTTAGGTTTTGAAAGGAATACTTCCTGCAACTTTGTTTCTTGAAGGTGGAGATAGGCTCACTTTCTTGCAAATAGGCCTATTCAGCTGAGTTGATGAAACACATGTATCTCTCCAAAGAAAGCCATTTGAGTTAGAAGCACTAGCATCTACCATGTTGTTTACGTGTGTGAATATAGTTAGGTTTTGAAAAAAATACTTCCTGCAAAACAGAATTTTCAAAGTCGAGAAAGGCTCATTTTGTTCCATATAGGCCATTTCAGTAAGTTGAAGGAACACACGTATCTCTCGAAAGAAAACCAACTGTCTCAGAAGCAGGAGCATCTAGAACATTCTTTCCCTGTGAGAATAAAGTTAGTTTGCAAAGGAGTACTTTGTGCAAATCAAAGTTTTCAAGGTGGAGAAAGGCTCATTTTGTTCCAGATAGGCCTATTCAGCTAAGTTGATGAAGCACATGTATCTCTCAAAAGAAACGCATGTGTGTTAGAAGCAGGGGCCTCTAGCACATTGTTTCCCTGTTAAAATTGACTTAGTGTTTAAAAGGAATACTTCCTGTAACTTAGGTGTTTCAAGGTGGAGATAGTCTCTATTGGCTACAAATAGGCCTAATCAGCTGAGTTGAATTAACACATGTATCTCTCCAATGAAATCACTGCATGTTAGAAGCTCCAGCATCTAGCACATTATCTCCCTGTGAGAACTGAGTTAGTTTTTGAAAGGAACAATTACTTTAAGACAGAATTTTCGAGCTGCAGAAATGCTCATTTGTTCAAACAGAACTATACAGCCAAGTTGAAGATAAACATAAATCTTTCAAAAATAACCATGTGTGTTTGAAGCAGGACTAGGATATTGCTTCCATGTTAAAATGAGTTAGTTTTTAAAAGGAATACTTCCTGCAACTTAGGTGTTTCAAGGTGGACATAGGCTCACTTTGCTCCAAATAGGCCTATTCAGTTGAGGTGAAGAAACTTCACTTTCTCTCCAAAGAAAACCATCTATGTTAGAAGCTGCAGCGTCTAGCACATTATTTCCCTGTGAGAATAGAGTTAGTTTTGGGAAGGAAAAATTCCTGCTATTCACAGTTTTCAAGGTGGAGAGAGGATCATTTTGTTCCAAGTAGGGCTCTTCAGGTGAGTTAAGCAGCACATATACCTCTCCAAACAAAACCATCTATGTTAGAACCTGCAGTACTTAGCACATTTTCTCCCTGTGAGCATTTAGTTCGTTTTTGAAAGGAATACTTCCTGCACAACAAAATTTTCAAGGTGGAGAAAGGCTCTTTGATTCCAAATTCCCCTATTCAGCTAAGGTGAAGAAACACACGTATGTCTACAAAGAAAAGCATCTGAGCTAGAATCAGGATTATGTAGCACATTGTTTCCCTTTGAGAATTGAATTCCTTTTGGAAAAGAATACTTCCTGCAAGTTTGGTTTTTCAACGTGGAGATAGGCTCTGTTTGCTCCAAATAGGCCCATTCAGCTCAGTTGAAAAAATACCCGTAGATCTCCAAAGAAAACCATCTATGTTAGAAACTGCAGCACATATGGTATTGTTTCCCTGTGAGAGCTGAGTTAGTGTTTCAAAGGAATACTTCCTTCAAATCATAATTTCAAGGTGGAGAATGATTCATATTGTTCCCAACAAGCCTACTCAGCTAAGGAGAAGAAACACAGGTATCTCTCAAAACTTGACCATCTGTGTTAGTTGAAGGAGCATATAGTACATTGTTCCCTGTGAGATTTGAGTTCGTTTGGAAAGGAAATCTTCCTCCAATAGGTTGCTCAAGGTGGTGCTATATCTGTTTGCTCAAAATACGCCTATTCACCTGAGTTGAAGAAACGCAAGTATCTCTCCAAAAAATCTATTTCTGTTAGAAGCTGCACATACTAGCACATTGTTACTCAGTGAGCATTGAGTTAGTTTTGAAAGGAATATTTCCTGCAACTTGGGTGTTTCAAGGTGGAGATAAGCTCTGTTTCCTACAAATAGGCCTATTCAGCTGAGTTGAAGAAACACATATATCTCTCAAAAGAAAACCATCTGAGTCAGAAGCAGGAACATCTGGCACATTGTTTCCCTGTCAGAATTCATTTAGTTTCTGAAAGGAATACTTCCTGCAAATCATAGGGTTCAAGGTGGAGAAAGGCTCATTTTGTTCCAAATAGGCCTCTTCAAGGAAGTTGAAGAAACAAATGAATCCTTTGTAAAAAGACAATCTGTGTTAGAAGCAGGAGCATCCAGCACGTTGTTTCCCTGTGAGAATTGAATTCGTTTTTGAAAGCAATACTTCCTCCAACTTAGGTGTTTCTGGTGGAGATTGGCCCTTTCTGCTCCTAATAGGCCTATTTGGCTGAGTTGAAGGAAATCATGTATCTCTCCAAAAGAAAACCATCTATGTGAGAAGCGACAGCATCTAGCACATTATTTCCCTGTTAAAATTGAGTTCGTTTTTCAAAGGAATACTTCCTGCAACTTCGGGTTTTCAAGGTGGAGATAAGCTCTCTTGGTTCCAATTAGGCGTATTAGGCTGAGTTAAAGAGCACATGCATCACTGCAAAGAAAACCATCTATGTTAGAAGCTGCAGCATCTGTGACGTCGTTTCTGTGCAAAAGTAGAAGTAGTTTTTGAAAGGAATACTTCCTGCTTATCATAGTTTTCAAGGTAGAGTAAGGCTCATTTTCTTGCAAATTGGCCTATTCAGCTAAGGTGAAACACATGTATATCACGAATGAAAACCACTATTTAGAAGTAGGAGCAACTGGCACTTTGTTCCTCTGTGAGAACTGAGTATGCTTTAGTAGGAAAACTTCGTGTAAATTACACTTTTCAAGGTGGAGAAAGGCTCATTTTGTTCCAAATAGACCGATTCAACTAAGGTGAAGAAAGACATGTATCTCACGAAAGAAAATCATCTTTGTGAGAAGCTCGAGTTTCCTGCACATTGTCTCCCTGTTAATATGGAGTTCGTTTTTGAATGAATACTCACTACAAATCAGAAGTTTCAACGTGGAGAAAAGCTCATTTTTTTAAATAGGCCTGTTCAACTACGTTGAAGAAAGAAATACATCTCTCGACAGAAAACCACGTGTGTTACAAGGAGGAGCATCTAGCACATTGTTTCCCTGTGAGAATTTAGTTCGTTTTTGAAAGGAAGACTTCCTGCCACGTAGGTGATTCAAGGTGGACATAGGCTCTCTTTGCTCCAAAGAGGTATATGCAGCTGACTTCAAGCAACCCATGTATCTGTCCAAAGAAAACCATCTATGTTAGCAGATGCAGGTTCAAGCACATTGTTTCCCTGTGAGATTTGAGCTAGTTTTTGAAAGGAATACTTCCTGCTATGTGGGCTTTCCAATGCATTGACAGGCTCTCTTTGTTAGAAATAGGGCTGTACATGTGAGTTGGTGAAACACCTATATATCTGGAAAGAAAACCATGTGTGTAAGCACTACCCTGTGAGAACTGAGGTAGTTTCCAAAGGAGAACATAGTGCAAATCATAGTTTGGAAGATGCAGAAAGGCTCATTTTTTCCAAGTTGGCCTTTCTTCAGCTAAGTTGAAGAAACACATTTGTTTTTGAAAAGAAGTCCATTTGTGTTAGAAGCAGCAGCATGTAGCACATTTTTCCCTGTGAGAATTGAGTTAGATTTGGGAAGGAAACTTAGGTATTTCAAGGGGAGATAGGCTCGGTTTGCTCCCAAAAGGCTTCTTCACCTGAGTTGAAGGAATACATGGATCTATCCAAAGAAAGCCATCTGTGTTAGGAGCCGAAGCACCTTCCACATAGCTTGCCTGTAAATTTGAGTTACTTTTCGAAAGAAATAGTTTCTGCAAATCACAATTTTCAAGGTGGAGAAAGGCTCATTTTGTTCCAAACAGGCAATTCAGCTGAGTTGAAGAAACACATGTACCTCACCTTAGAAAAACATCTCTGTCAGATGCTGCAGATTCTAGCACATTGTTTCCATGTGAGAATTGACTTAGTGTTTGAACGGAATCCTTTTCTGCAACTTAGGATTTGAAGGTGGAGTTAGGCTCTGTTTGCTCCAAATAGGTATATTCAGCTGAGTTGCAAAACCCATGAACCTCTCCTAAGAAAAACATCTTTGTTAGAAGCTGCACCATCAAGCCTATTGTTTCCTTTTGAGAACTGAGTTAGTTTTTGAAGGGAATACTTCATGCTAGGTGGGTTTTCCATGGTACACATAGCCTCTCTTTGTTCCAAGTAGGCCCATACACCTGAGTTGATGAATCACGCATGTCCCTCAAAAGAAACCCATGTGTGTAAAAAGCAGCAGAATCTATCACATTGTTGACCTCTGAGAATTTAGTTACTTTTTGAAAGGAATACTTCCTGCAAATCAGAATTTTCCAGGTTGAGAAAAGCTCATTCATTTCCAAATAGACCTATTCAGCCGAGTTGAAGAAACACATAAATATCTCCAAAAAAAAAAAATCTGTGTTAGAAGCTGCAGCATCTAGCACACTGTTTCCCTGGGAAAACTGAGTTAGGTTTTGAAAGGAATACTTCCTGCAACTTTGTTTCTTGAAGGTGGAGATAGGCTCACTTTCTTGCAAATAGGCCTATTCAGCTGAGTTGATGAAACACATGTATCTCTCCAAAGAAAGCCATTTGAGTTAGAAGCACTAGCATCTACCATGTTGTTTACGTGTGTGAATATAGTTAGGTTTTGAAAGAAATACTTCCTGCAAAACAGAATTTTCAAAGTGGAGAAAGGCTCATTTTGTTCCATATAGGCCATTTCAGTAAGTTGAAGGAACACACGTATCTCTCGAAAGAAAACCAACTGTCTTAGAAGCAGGAGCATCTAGAACATTCTTTCCCTGTGAGAATAAAGTTAGTTTGCAAAGGAGTACTTTGTGCAAATCAAAGTTTTCAAGGTGGAGAAAGGCTCATTTTGTTCCAGATAGGCCTATTCAGCTAAGTTGATGAAGCACATGTATCTCTCAAAAGAAACGCATGTGTGTTAGAAGCAGGGGCCTCTAGCACATTGTTTCCCTGTTAAAATTGACTTAGTGTTTAAAAGGAATACTTCCTGTAACTTAGGTGTTTCAAGGTGGAGATAGTCTCTATTGGCTACAAATAGGCCTAATCAGCTGAGTTGAATTAACACATGTATCTCTCCAATGAAATCACTGCATGTTAGAAGCTCCAGCATCTAGCACATTATCTCCCTGTGAGAACTGAGTTAGTTTTTGAAAGGAACAATTACTTTAAGACAGAATTTTCGAGCTGCAGAAATGCTCATTTGTTCAAACAGAACTATACAGCCAAGTTGAAGATAAACATAAATCTCTCAAAAATAACCATGTGTGTTTGAAGCAGGACTAGGATATTGCTTCCATGTTAAAATGAGTTAGTTTTTAAAAGGAATACTTCCTGCAACTTAGGTGTTTCAAGGTGGACATAGGCTCACTTTGCTCCAAATAGGCCTATTCAGTTGAGGTGAAGAAACTTCACTTTCTCTCCAAAGAAAACCATCTATGTTAGAAGCTGCAGCGTCTAGCACATTATTTCCCTGTGAGAATAGAGTTAGTTTTGGGAAGGAAAAATTCCTGCTATTCACAGTTTTCAAGGTGGAGAGAGGATCATTTTGTTCCAAGTAGGGCTCTTCAGGTGAGTTAAGCAGCACATATACCTCTCCAAACAAAACCATCTATGTTAGAACCTGCAGTACTTAGCACATTTTCTCCCTGTGAGCATTTAGTTCGTTTTTGAAAGGAATACTTCCTGCACATCTAAATTTTCAAGGTGGAGAAAGGCTCTTTGATTCCAAATTCCCCTATTCAGCTAAGGTGAAGAAACACACGTATGTCTACAAAGAAAAGCATCTGAGCTAGAATCAGGATTATGTAGCACATTGTTTCCCTTTGAGAATTGAATTCCTTTTGGAAAAGAATACTTCCTGCAAGTTTGGTTTTTCAACGTGGAGATAGGCTCTGTTTGCTCCAAATAGGCCCATTCAGCTCAGTTGAAAAAATACCCGTAGATCTCCAAAGAAAACCATCTATGTTAGAAGCTGCAGCACATATGGTATTGTGTCCCTGTGAGAGCTGAGTTAGTGTTTCAAAGGAATACTTCCTTCAAATCATAATTTCAAGGTGGAGAATGATTCATATTGTTCCCAACAAGCCTACTCAGCTAAGGAGAAGAAACACAGGTATCTCTCAAAAGTTGACCATCTGTGTTAGTTGAAGGAGCATATAGTACATTGTTCCCTGTGAGATTTGAGTTCGTTTGGAAAGGAAATCTTCCTCCAATAGGTTGCTCAAGGTGGTGCTATATCTGTTTGCTCAAAATACACCTATTCACCTGAGTTGAAGAAAGGCAAGTATCTCTCCAAAAAATCTATTTCTGTTAGAAGCTGCACATACTAGCACATTGTTACTCAGTGAGCATTGAGTTAGTTTTGAAAGGAATATTTCCTGCAACTTGGGTGTTTCAAGGTGGAGATAAGCTCTGTTTCCTACAAATAGGCCTATTCAGCTGAGTTGAAGAAACACATATATCTCTCAAAAGAAAACCATCTGAGTCAGAAGCAGGAACATCTGGCACATTGTTTCCCTGTCAGAATTCATTTAGTTTCTGAAAGGAATACTTCCTGCAAATCATAGGGTTCAAGGTGGAGAAAGGCTCATTTTGTTCCAAATAGGCCTCTTCAAGGAAGTTGAAGAAACAAATGAATCCTTTGTAAAAAGACAATCTGTGTTAGAAGCAGGAGCATCCAGCACGTTGTTTCCCTGTGAGAATTGAATTCGTTTTTGAAAGCAATACTTCCTCCAACTTAGGTGTTTCTGGTGGAGATTGGCCCTTTCTGCTCCTAATAGGCCTATTTGGCTGAGTTGAAGGAAATCATGTATCTCTCCAAAAGAAAACCATCTATGTGAGAAGCGACAGCATCTAGCACATTATTTCCCTGTTAAAATTGAGTTCGTTTTTCAAAGGAATACTTCCTGCAACTTCGGGTTTTCAAGGTGGAGATAAGCTCTCTTGGTTCCAATTAGGCGTATTAGGCTGAGTTAAAGAGCACATGCATCACTGCAAAGAAAACCATCTATGTTAGAAGCTGCAGCATCTGTGACATCGTTTCTGTGCAAAAGTAGAAGTAGTTTTTGAAAGGAATACTTCCTGCTTATCATAGTTTTCAAGGTAGAGTAAGGCTCATTTTCTTGCAAATTGGCCTATTCAGCTAAGGTGAAACACATGTATATCACGAATGAAAACCACTATTTAGAAGTAGGAGCAACTGGCACTTTGTTCCTCTGTGAGAACTGAGTATGCTTTAGTAGGAAAACTTCGTGTAAATTACACTTTTCAAGGTGGAGAAAGGCTCATTTTGTTCCAAATAGACCGATTCAACTAAGGTGAAGAAAGACATGTATCTCACGAAAGAAAATCATCTTTGTGAGAAGCTCGAGCTTCCTGCACATTGTCTCCCTGTTAATATGGAGTTCGTTTTTGAATGAATACTCACTACAAATCAGAAGTTTCAACGTGGAGAAAAGCTCATTTTTTTAAATAGGCCTGTTCAACTACGTTGAAGAAAGAAATACATCTCTCGACAGAAAACCACGTGTGTTACAAGGAGGAGCATCTAGCACATTGTTTCCCTGTGAGAATTTAGTTCGTTTTTGAAAGGAAGACTTCCTGCCACGTAGGTGATTCAAGGTGGACATAGGCTCTCTTTGCTCCAAATAGGTATATGCAGCTGACTTCAAGCAACCCATGTATCTGTCCAAAGAAAACCATCTATGGTAGCAGATGCAGGTTCAAGCACATTGTTTCCCTGTGAGATTTGAGCTAGTTTTTGAAAGGAATACTTCCTGCTATGTGGGCTTTCCAATGCATTGACAGGCTCTCTTTGTTAGAAATAGGGCTGTACAGGTGAGTTGGTGAAACACCTATATATCTGGAAAGAAAACCATGTGTGTAAGCACTACCCTGTGAGAACTGAGGTAGTTTCCAAAGGAGAACATAGTGCAAATCATAGTTTGGAAGATGCAGAAAGGCTCATTTTTTCCAAGTTGGCCTTTCTTCAGCTAAGTTGAAGAAACACATTTGTTTTTGAAAAGAAGTCCATTTGTGTTAGAAGCAGCAGCATGTAGCACATTTTTCCCTGTGAGAATTGAGTTAGATTTGGGAAGGAAACTTAGGTATTTCAAGGGGAGATAGGCTCGGTTTGCTCCCAAAAGGCTTCTTCACCTGAGTTGAAGGAATACATGGATCTATCCAAAGAAAGCCATCTGTGTTAGGAGCCGAAGCACCTTGCACATAGCTTGCCTGTAAATTTGAGTTACTTTTCGAAAGAAATAGTTCCTGCAAATCACAATTTTCAAGGTGGAGAAAGGCTCATTTTGTTCCAAACAGGCAATTCAGCTGAATTGAAGAAACACATGTACCTCTCCTTAGAAAAACATGTCTGTCAGATGCTGCAGATTCTAGCACATTGTTTCCATGTGAGAATTGACTTAGTGTTTGAAAGGAATCCTTTTCTGCAACTTAGGATTTGAAGGTGGAGTTAGGCTCTGTTTGCTCCAAATAGGTATATTCAGCTGAGTTGCAAAACCCATGAACCTCTCCTAAGAGAAACATCTTTGTTAGAAGCTGCACCATCAAGCCTATTGTTTCCTTTTGAGAACTGAGTTAGTTTTTGAAGGGAATACTTCATGCTAGGTGGGTTTTCCATGGTACACATAGCCTCTCTTTGTTCCAAGTAGGCCCATACACCTGAGTTGATGAATCACGCATGCCCCTCAAAAGAAACCCATGTGTGTAAAAAGCAGCAGAATCTATCACATTGTTGACCTCTGAGAATTTAGTTACTTTTTGAAAGGAATACTTCCTGCAAATCAGAATTTTCCAGGTTGAGAAAAGCTCATTCATTTCCAAATAGACCTATTCAGCCGAGTTGAAGAAACACATAAATATCTCCAAAAAAAAAAAAAATCTGTGTTAGAAGCTGCAGCATCTAGGACACTGTTTCCCTGGGAAAACTGAGTTAGGTTTTGAAAGGAATACTTCCTGCAACTTTGTTTCTTGAAGGTGGAGATAGGCTCACTTTCTTGCAAATAGGCCTATTCAGCTGAGTTGATGAAACACATGTATCTCTCCAAAGAAAGCCATTTGAGTTAGAAGCACTAGCATCTACCATGTTGTTTACGTGTGTGAATATAGTTAGGTTTTGAAAGAAATACTTCCTGCAAAACAGAATTTTCAAAGTGGAGAAAGGCTCATTTTGTTCCATATAGGCCATTTCAGTAAGTTGAAGGAACACACGTATCTCTCGAAAGAAAACCAACTGTCTTAGAAGCAGGAGCATCTAGAACATTCTTTCCCTGTGAGAATAAAGTTAGTTTTCAAAGGAGTACTTTGTGCAAATCAAAGTTTTCAAGGTGGAGAAAGGCTCATTTTGTTCCAGATAGGCCTATTCAGCTAAGTTGATGAAGCACATGTATCTCTCAAAAGAAACGCATGTGTGTTAGAAGCAGGGGCGTCTAGCACATTGTTTCCCTGTTAAAATTGACTTAGTGTTTAAAAGGAATACTTGCTGTAACTTAGGTGTTTCAAGGTGGAGATAGTCTCTATTGGCTACAAATAGGCCTAATCAGCTGAGTTGAATTAACACATGTATCTCTCCAATGAAATCACTGCATGTTAGAAGCTCCAGCATCTAGCACATTATCTCCCTGTGAGAACTGAGTTAGTTTTTGAAAGGAACAATTACTTTAAGACAGAATTTTCGAGCTGCAGAAATGCTCATTTGTTCAAACAGAACTATACAGCCAAGTTGAAGATAAACATAAATCTCTCAAAAATAACCATGTGTGTTTGAAGCAGGACTAGGATATTGCTTCCATGTTAAAATGAGTTAGTTTTTAAAAGGAATACTTCCTGCAACTTAGGTGTTTCAAGGTGGACATAGGCTCACTTTGCTCCAAATGGGCCTATTCAGTTGAGGTGAAGAAACTTCACTTTCTCTCCAAAGAAAACCATCTATGTTAGAAGCTGCAGCGTCTAGCACATTATTTCCCTGTGAGAATAGAGTTAGTTTTGGGAAGGAAAAATTCCTGCTATTCACAGTTTTCAAGGTGGAGAGAGGATCATTTTGTTCCAAGTAGGGCTCTTCAGGTGAGTTAAGCAGCACATATACCTCTCCAAACAAAACCATCTATGTTAGAACCTGCAGTACTTAGCACATTTTCTCCCTGTGAGCATTTAGTTCGTTTTTGAAAGGAATACTTCCTGCACATCTAAATTTTCAAGGTGGAGAAAGGCTCTTTGATTCCAAATTCCCCTATTCAGCTAAGGTGAAGAAACACACGTATGTCTACAAAGAAAAGCATCTGAGCTAGAATCAGGATTATGTAGCACATTGTTTCCCTTTGAGAATTGAATTCCTTTTGGAAAAGAATACTTCCTGCAAGTTTGGTTTTTTTAACGTGGAGATAGGCTCTGTTTGCTCCAAATAGGCCTATTCAGCTCAGTTGAAAAAATACCCGTAGATCTCCAAAGAAAACCATCTATGTTAGAAGCTGCAGCACATATGGTATTGTTTCCCTGTGAGAGCTGAGTTAGTGTTTCAAAGGAATACTTCCTTCAAATCATAATTTCAAGGTGGAGAATGATTCATATTGTTCCCAACAAGCCTACTCAGCTAAGGAGAAGAAACACAGGTATCTCTCAAAAGTTGACCATCTGTGTTAGTTGAAGGAGCATATAGTACATTGTTCCCTGTGAGATTTGAGTTCGTTTGGAAAGGAAATCTTCCTCCAATAGGTTGCTCAAGGTGGTGCTATATCTGTTTGCTCAAAATACACCTATTCACCTGAGTTGAGGAATCGCAAGTATCTCTCCAAAAAATCTATTTCTGTTAGAAGCTGCACATACTAGCACATTGTTATTCAGTGAGCATTGAGTTACTTTTGAAAGGAATATTTCCTGCAACTTGGGTGTTTCAAGGTGGAGATAAGCTCTGTTTCCTACAAATAGGCCTATTCAGCTGAGTTGAAGAAACACATATATCTCTCAAAAGAAAACCATCTGAGTCAGAAGCAGGAACATCTGGCACATTGTTTCCCTGTCAGAATTCATTTAGTTTCTGAAAGGAATACTTCCTGCAAATCATAGGGTTCAAGGTGGAGAAAGGCTCATTTTGTTCCAAATAGGCCTCTTCAAGGAAGTTGAAGAAACAAATGAATCCTTTGTAAAAAGACAATCTGTGTTAGAAGCAGGAGCATCCAGCACGTTGTTTCCCTGTGAGAATTGAATTCGTTTTTGAAAGCAATACTTCCTCCAACTTAGGTGTTTCTGGTGGAGATTGGCCCTTTCTGCTCCTAATAGGCCTATTTGGCTGAGTTGAAGGAAATCATGTATCTCTCCAAAAGAAAACCATCTATGTGAGAAGCGACAGCATCTAGCACATTATTTCCCTGTTAAAATTGAGTTCGTTTTTCAAAGGAATACTTCCTGCAACTTCGGGTTTTCAAGGTGGAGATAAGCTCTCTTGGTTCCAATTAGGCGTATTAGGCTGAGTTAAAGAGCACATGCATCACTGCAAAGAAAACCATCTATGTTAGAAGCTGCAGCATCTGTGACATCGTTTCTGTGCAAAAGTAGAAGTAGTTTTTGAAAGGAATACTTCCTGCTTATCATAGTTTTCAAGGTAGAGTAAGGCTCATTTTCTTGTAAATTGGCCTATTCAGCTAAGGTGAAACACATGTATATCACGAATGAAAACCACTATTTAGAAGTAGGAGCAACTGGCACTTTGTTCCTCTGTGAGAACTGAGTATGCTTTAGTAGGAAAACTTCGTGTAAATTACACTTTTCAAGGTGGAGAAAGGCTCATTTTGTTCCAAATAGACCGATTCAACTAAGGTGAAGAAAGACATGTATCTCACGAAAGAAAATCATCTTTGTGAGAAGCTCGAGCTTCCTGCACATTGTCTCCCTGTTAATATGGAGTTCGTTTTTGAATGAATACTCACTACAAATCAGAAGTTTCCAGGTGGAGAAAAGCTCATTTTTTTAAATAGGCCTGTTCAACTACGTTGAAGAAAGAAATACATCTCTCGACAGAAAACCACGTGTGTTACAAGGAGGAGCATCTAGCACATTGTTTCCCTGTGAGAATTTAGTTCGTTTTTGAAAGGAAGACTTCCTGCCACGTAGGTGATTCAAGGTGGACATAGGCTCTCTTTGCTCCAAATAGGTATATGCAGCTGACTTCAAGCAACCCATGTATCTGTCCAAAGAAAACCATCTATGGTAGCAGATGCAGGTTCAAGCACATTGTTTCCCTGTGAGATTTGAGCTAGTTTTTGAAAGGAATACTTCCTGCTATGTGGGCTTTCCAATGCATTGACAGGCTCTCTTTGTTAGAAATAGGGCTGTACAGGTGAGTTGGTGAAACACCTATATATCTGGAAAGAAAACCATGTGTGTAAGCACTACCCTGTGAGAACTGAGGTAGTTTCCAAAGGAGAACATAGTGCAAATCATAGTTTGGAAGATGCAGAAAGGCTCATTTTTTCCAAGTTGGCCTTTCTTCAGCTAAGTTGAAGAAACACATTTGTTTTTGAAAAGAAGTCCATTTGTGTTAGAAGCAGCAGCATGTAGCACATTTTTCCCTGTGAGAATTGAGTTAGATTTGGGAAGGAAACTTAGGTATTTCAAGGGGAGATAGGCTCGGTTTGCTCCCAAAAGGCTTCTTCACCTGAGTTGAAGGAATACATGGATCTATCCAAAGAAAGCCATCTGTGTTAGGAGCTGAAGCACCTTGCACATAGCTTGCCTGTAAATTTGAGTTACTTTTCGAAAGAAATAGTTCCTGCAAATCACAATTTTCAAGGTGGAGAAAGGCTCATTTTGTTCCAAACAGGCAATTCAGCTGAGTTGAAGAAACACATGTACCTCTCCTTAGAAAAACATGTCTGTCAGATGCTGCAGATTCTAGCACATTGTTTCCATGTGAGAATTGACTTAGTGTTTGAAAGGAATCCTTTTCTGCAACTTAGGATTTGAAGGTGGAGTTAGGCTCTGTTTGCTCCAAATAGGTATATTCAGCTGAGTTGCAAAACCCATGAACCTCTCCTAAGAGAAACATCTTTGTTAGAAGCTGCACCATCAAGCCTATTGTTTCCTTTTGAGAACTGAGTTAGTTTTTGAAGGGAATACTTCATGCTAGGTGGGTTTTCCATGGTACACATAGCCTCTCTTTGTTCCAAGTAGGCCCATACACCTGAGTTGATGAATCACGCATGCCCCTCAAAAGAAACCCATGTGTGTAAAAAGCAGCAGAATCTATCACATTGTTGACCTCTGAGAATTTAGTTACTTTTTGAAAGGAATACTTCCTGCAAATCAGAATTTTCCAGGTTGAGAAAAGCTCATTCATTTCCAAATAGACCTATTCAGCCGAGTTGAAGAAACACATAAATATCTCCAAAAAAAAAAAAAATCTGTGTTAGAAGCTGCAGCATCTAGCACACTGTTTCCCTGGGAAAACTGAGTTAGGTTTTGAAAGGAATACTTCCTGCAACTTTGTTTCTTGAAGGTGGAGATAGGCTCACTTTCTTGCAAATAGGCCTATTCAGCTGAGTTGATGAAACACATGTATCTCTCCAAAGAAAGCCATTTGAGTTAGAAGCACTAGCATCTACCATGTTGTTTACGTGTGTGAATATAGTTAGGTTTTGAAAGAAATACTTCCTGCAAAACAGAATTTTCAAAGTGGAGAAAGGCTCATTTTGTTCCATATAGGCCATTTCAGTAAGTTGAAGGAACACACGTATCTCTCGAAAGAAAACCAACTGTCTTAGAAGCAGGAGCATCTAGAACATTCTTTCCCTGTGAGAATAAAGTTAGTTTGCAAAGGAGTACTTTGTGCAAATCAAAGTTTTCAAGGTGGAGAAAGGCTCATTTTGTTCCAGATAGGCCTATTCAGCTAAGTTGATGAAGCACATGTATCTCTCAAAAGAAACGCATGTGTGTTAGAAGCAGGGGCCTCTAGCACATTGTTTCCCTGTTAAAATTGACTTAGTGTTTAAAAGGAATACTTGCTGTAACTTAGGTGTTTCAAGGTGGAGATAGTCTCTATTGGCTACAAATAGGCCTAATCAGCTGAGTTGAATTAACACATGTATCTCTCCAATGAAATCACTGCATGTTAGAAGCTCCAGCATCTAGCACATTATCTCCCTGTGAGAACTGAGTTAGTTTTTGAAAGGAACAATTACTTTAAGACAGAATTTTCGAGCTGCAGAAATGCTCATTTGTTCAAACAGAACTATACAGCCAAGTTGAAGATAAACATAAATCTTTCAAAAATAACCATGTGTGTTTGAAGCAGGACTAGGATATTGCTTCCATGTTAAAATGAGTTAGTTCTTAAAAGGAATACTTCCTGCAACTTAGGTGTTTCAAGGTGGACATAGGCTCACTTTGCTCCAAATAGGCCTATTCAGTTGAGGTGAAGAAACTTCACTTTCTCTCCAAAGAAAACCATCTATGTTAGAAGCTGCAGCGTCTAGCACATTATTTCCCTGTGAGAATAGAGTTAGTTTTGGGAAGGAAAAATTCCTGCTATTCACAGTTTTCAAGGTGGAGAGAGGATCATTTTGTTCCAAGTAGGGCTCTTCAGGTGAGTTAAGCAGCACATATACCTCTCCAAACAAAACCATCTATGTTAGAACCTGCAGTACTTAGCACATTTTCTCCCTGTGAGCATTTAGTTCGTTTTTGAAAGGAATACTTCCTGCACATCAAAATTTTCAAGGTGGAGAAAGGCTCTTTGATTCCAAATTCCCCTATTCAGCTAAGGTGAAGAAACACACGTATGTCTACAAAGAAAAGCATCTGAGCTAGAATCAGGATTATGTAGCACATTGTTTCCCTTTGAGAATTGAATTCCTTTTGGAAAAGAATACTTCCTGCAAGTTTGGTTTTTCAACGTGGAGATAGGCTCTGTTTGCTCCAAATAGGCCCATTCAGCTCAGTTGAAAAAATACCCGTAGATCTCCAAAGAAAACCATCTATGTTAGAAGCTGCAGCACATATGGTATTGTTTCCCTGTGAGAGCTGAGTTAGTGTTTCAAAGGAATACTTCCTTCAAATCATAATTTCAAGGTGGAGAATGATTCATATTGTTCCCAACAAGCCTACTCAGCTAAGGAGAAGAAACACAGGTATCTCTCAAAAGTTGACCATCTGTGTTAGTTGAAGGAGCATATAGTACATTGTTCCCTGTGAGATTTGAGTTCGTTTGGAAAGGAAATCTTCCTCCAATAGGTTGCTCAAGGTGGTGCTATATCTGTTTGCTCAAAATACACCTATTCACCTGAGTTGAAGAAAGGCAAGTATCTCTCCAAAAAATCTATTTCTGTTAGAAGCTGCACATACTAGCACATTGTTACTCAGTGAGCATTGAGTTAGTTTTGAAAGGAATATTTCCTGCAACTTGGGTGTTTCAAGGTGGAGATAAGCTCTGTTTCCTACAAATAGGCCTATTCAGCTGAGTTGAAGAAACACATATATCTCTCAAAAGAAAACCATCTGAGTCAGAAGCAGGAACATCTGGCACATTGTTTC
The DNA here is from genome assembly GCF_047511655.1 of Castor canadensis. NCBI lineage: Eukaryota > Metazoa > Chordata > Mammalia > Rodentia > Castoridae > Castor > Castor canadensis. The sequence goes on from NC_133386.1 coordinate 111,147,571, forward strand.
CCTGTCAGAATTCATTTAGTTTCTGAAAGGAATACTTCCTGCAAATCATAGGGTTCAAGGTGGAGAAAGGCTCATTTTGTTCCAAATAGGCCTCTTCAAGGAAGTTGAAGAAACAAATGAATCCTTTGTAAAAAGACAATCTGTGTTAGAAGCAGGAGCATCCAGCACGTTGTTTCCCTGTGAGAATTGAATTCGTTTTTGAAAGCAATACTTCCTCCAACTTAGGTGTTTCTGGTGGAGATTGGCCCTTTCTGCTCCTAATAGGCCTATTTGGCTGAGTTGAAGGAAATCATGTATCTCTCCAAAAGAAAACCATCTATGTGAGAAGCTACAGCATCTAGCACATTATTTCCCTGTTAAAATTGAGTTCGTTTTTCAAAGGAATACTTCCTGCAACTTCGGGTTTTCAAGGTGGAGATAAGCTCTCTTGGTTCCAATTAGGCGTATTAGGCTGAGTTAAAGAGCACATGCATCACTGCAAAGAAAACCATCTATGTTAGAAGCTGCAGCATCTGTGACATCGTTTCTGTGCAAAAGTAGAAGTAGTTTTTGAAAGGAATACTTCCTGCTTATCATAGTTTTCAAGGTAGAGTAAGGCTCATTTTCTTGCAAATTGGCCTATTCAGCTAAGGTGAAACACATGTATATCACGAATGAAAACCACTATTTAGAAGTAGGAGCAACTGGCACTTTGTTCCTCTGTGAGAACTGAGTATGCTTTAGTAGGAAAACTTCGTGTAAATTACACTTTTCAAGGTGGAGAAAGGCTCATTTTGTTCCAAATAGACCGATTCAACTAAGGTGAAGAAAGACATGTATCTCACGAAAGAAAATCATCTTTGTGAGAAGCTCGAGCTTCCTGCACATTGTCTCCCTGTTAATATGGAGTTCGTTTTTGAATGAATACTCACTACAAATCAGAAGTTTCAACGTGGAGAAAAGCTCATTTTTTTAAATAGGCCTGTTCAACTACGTTGAAGAAAGAAATACATCTCTCGACAGAAAACCACGTGTGTTACAAGGAGGAGCATCTAGCACATTGTTTCCCTGTGAGAATTTAGTTCGTTTTTGAAAGGAAGACTTCCTGCCACGTAGGTGATTCAAGGTGGACATAGGCTCTCTTTGCTCCAAATAGGTATATGCAGCTGACTTCAAGCAACCCATGTATCTGTCCAAAGAAAACCATCTATGGTAGCAGATGCAGGTTCAAGCACATTGTTTCCCTGTGAGATTTGAGCTAGTTTTTGAAAGGAATACTTCCTGCTATGTGGGCTTTGCAATGCATTGACAGGCTCTCTTTGTTAGAAATAGGGCTGTACAGGTGAGTTGGTGAAACACCTATATATCTGGAAAGAAAACCATGTGTGTAAGCACTACCCTGTGAGAACTGAGGTAGTTTCCAAAGGAGAACATAGTGCAAATCATAGTTTGGAAGATGCAGAAAGGCTCATTTTTTCCAAGTTGGCCTTTCTTCAGCTAAGTTGAAGAAACACATTTGTTTTTGAAAAGAAGTCCATTTGTGTTAGAAGCAGCAGCATGTAGCACATTTTTCCCTGTGAGAATTGAGTTAGATTTGGGAAGGAAACTTAGGTATTTCAAGGGGAGATAGGCTCGGTTTGCTCCCAAAAGGCTTCTTCACCTGAGTTGAAGGAATACATGGATCTATCCAAAGAAAGCCATCTGTGTTAGGAGCTGAAGCACCTTGCATATAGCTTGCCTGTAAATTTGAGTTACTTTTCGAAAGAAATAGTTCCTGCAAATCACAATTTTCAAGGTGGAGAAAGGCTCATTTTGTTCCAAACAGGCAATTCAGCTGAATTGAAGAAACACATGTACCTCTCCTTAGAAAAACATGTCTGTCAGATGCTGCAGATTCTAGCACATTGTTTCCATGTGAGAATTGACTTAGTGTTTGAAAGGAATCCTTTTCTGCAACTTAGGATTTGAAGGTGGAGTTAGGCTCTGTTTGCTCCAAATAGGTATATTCAGCTGAGTTGCAAAACCCATGAACCTCTCCTAAGAGAAACATCTTTGTTAGAAGCTGCACCATCAAGCCTATTGTTTCCTTTTGAGAACTGAGTTAGTTTTTGAAGGGAATACTTCATGCTAGGTGGGTTTTCCATGGTACACATAGCCTCTCTTTGTTCCAAGTAGGCCCATACACCTGAGTTGATGAATCACGCATGCCCCTCAAAAGAAACCCATGTGTGTAAAAAGCAGCAGAATCTATCACATTGTTGACCTCTGAGAATTTAGTTACTTTTTGAAAGGAATACTTCCTGCAAATCAGAATTTTCCAGGTTGAGAAAAGCTCATTCATTTCCAAATAGACCTATTCAGCCGAGTTGAAGAAACACATAAATATCTCCAAAAAAAAAAAAAATCTGTGTTAGAAGCTGCAGCATCTAGCACACTGTTTCCCTGGGAAAACTGAGTTAGGTTTTGAAAGGAATACTTCCTGCAACTTTGTTTCTTGAAGGTGGAGATAGGCTCACTTTCTTGCAAATAGGCCTATTCAGCTGAGTTGATGAAACACATGTATCTCTCCAAAGAAAGCCATTTGAGTTAGAAGCACTAGCATCTACCATGTTGTTTACGTGTGTGAATATAGTTAGGTTTTGAAAGAAATACTTCCTGCAAAACAGAATTTTCAAAGTGGAGAAAGGCTCATTTTGTTCCATATAGGCCATTTCAGTAAGTTGAAGGAACACACGTATCTCTCGAAAGAAAACCAACTGTCTTAGAAGCAGGAGCATCTAGAACATTCTTTCCCTGTGAGAATAAAGTTAGTTTTCAAAGGAGTACTTTGTGCAAATCAAAGTTTTCAAGGTGGAGAAAGGCTCATTTTGTTCCAGATAGGCCTATTCAGCTAAGTTGATGAAGCACATGTATCTCTCAAAAGAAACGCATGTGTGTTAGAAGCAGGGGCCTCTAGCACATTGTTTCCCTGTTAAAATTGACTTAGTGTTTAAAAGGAATACTTCCTGTAACTTAGGTGTTTCAAGGTGGAGATAGTCTCTATTGGCTACAAATAGGCCTAATCAGCTGAGTTGAATTAACACATGTATCTCTCCAATGAAATCACTGCATGTTAGAAGCTCCAGCATCTAGCACATTATCTCCCTGTGAGAACTGAGTTAGTTTTTGAAAGGAACAATTACTTTAAGACAGAATTTTCGAGCTGCAGAAATGCTCATTTGTTCAAACAGAACTATACAGCCAAGTTGAAGATAAACATAAATCTCTCAAAAATAACCATGTGTGTTTGAAGCAGGACTAGGATATTGCTTCCATGTTAAAATGAGTTAGTTTTTAAAAGGAATACTTCCTGCAACTTAGGTGTTTCAAGGTGGACATAGGCTCACTTTGCTCCAAATAGGCCTATTCAGTTGAGGTGAAGAAACTTCACTTTCTCTCCAAAGAAAACCATCTATGTTAGAAGCTGCAGCGTCTAGCACATTATTTCCCTGTGAGAATAGAGTTAGTTTTGGGAAGGAAAAATTCCTGCTATTCACAGTTTTCAAGGTGGAGAGAGGATCATTTTGTTCCAAGTAGGGCTCTTCAGGTGAGTTAAGCAGCACATATACCTCTCCAAACAAAACCATCTATGTTAGAACCTGCAGTACTTAGCACATTTTCTCCCTGTGAGCATTTAGTTCGTTTTTGAAAGGAATACTTCCTGCACATCTAAATTTTCAAGGTGGAGAAAGGCTCTTTGATTCCAAATTCCCCTATTCAGCTAAGGTGAAGAAACACACGTATGTCTACAAAGAAAAGCATCTGAGCTAGAATCAGGATTATGTAGCACATTGTTTCCCTTTGAGAATTGAATTCCTTTTGGAAAAGAATACTTCCTGCAAGTTTGGTTTTTCAACGTGGAGATAGGCTCTGTTTGCTCCAAATAGGCCCATTCAGCTCAGTTGAAAAAATACCCGTAGATCTCCAAAGAAAACCATCTATGTTAGAAGCTGCAGCACATATGGTATTGTGTCCCTGTGAGAGCTGAGTTAGTGTTTCAAAGGAATACTTCCTTCAAATCATAATTTCAAGGTGGAGAATGATTCATATTGTTCCCAACAAGCCTACTCAGCTAAGGAGAAGAAACACAGGTATCTCTCAAAAGTTGACCATCTGTGTTAGTTGAAGGAACATATAGTACATTGTTCCCTGTGAGATTTGAGTTCGTTTGGAAAGGAAATCTTCCTCCAATAGGTTGCTCAAGGTGGTGCTATATCTGTTTGCTCAAAATACACCTATTCACCTGAGTTGAAGAAAGGCAAGTATCTCTCCAAAAAATCTATTTCTGTTAGAAGCTGCACATACTAGCACATTGTTACTCAGTGAGCATTGAGTTAGTTTTGAAAGGAATATTTCCTGCAACTTGGGTGTTTCAAGGTGGAGATAAGCTCTGTTTCCTACAAATAGGCCTATTCAGCTGAGTTGAAGAAACACATATATCTCTCAAAAGAAAACCATCTGAGTCAGAAGCAGGAACATCTGGCACATTGTTTCCCTGTCAGAATTCATTTAGTTTCTGAAAGGAATACTTCCTGCAAATCATAGGGTTCAAGGTGGAGAAAGGCTCATTTTGTTCCAAATAGGCCTCTTCAAGGAAGTTGAAGAAACAAATGAATCCTTTGTAAAAAGACAATCTGTGTTAGAAGCAGGAGCATCCAGCACGTTGTTTCCCTGTGAGAATTGAATTCGTTTTTGAAAGCAATACTTCCTCCAACTTAGGTGTTTCTGGTGGAGATTGGCCCTTTCTGCTCCTAATAGGCCTATTTGGCTGAGTTGAAGGAAATCATGTATCTCTCCAAAAGAAAACCATCTATGTGAGAAGTGACAGCATCTAGCACATTATTTCCCTGTTAAAATTGAGTTCGTTTTTCAAAGGAATACTTCCTGCAACTTCGGGTTTTCAAGGTGGAGATAAGCTCTCTTGGTTCCAATTAGGCGTATTAGGCTGAGTTAAAGAGCACATGCATCACTGCAAAGAAAACCATCTATGTTAGAAGCTGCAGCATCTGTGAAATCGTTTCTGTGCAAAAGTAGAAGTAGTTTTTGAAAGGAATACTTCCTGCTTATCATAGTTTTCAAGGTAGAGTAAGGCTCATTTTCTTGCAAATTGGCCTATTCAGCTAAGGTGAAACACATGTATATCACGAATGCAAACCACTATTTAGAAGTAGGAGCAACTGGCACTTTGTTCCTCTGTGAGAACTGAGTATGCTTTAGTAGGAAAACTTCGTGTAAATTACACTTTTCAAGGTGGAGAAAGGCTCATTTTGTTCCAAATAGACCGATTCAACTAAGGTGAAGAAAGACATGTATCTCACGAAAGAAAATCATCTTTCTGAGAAGCTCGAGCTTCCTGCACATTGTCTCCCTGTTAATATGGAGTTCGTTTTTGAATGAATACTCACTATAAATCAGAAATTTCAAGGTGGAGAAAAGCTCATTTTTTTAAATAGGCCTGTTCAACTACGTTGAAGAAACAAATACATCTCTCGACAGAAAAACACGTATGTTACAAGGAGGATCATCTAGAACATTGTGTCCCTGTGAGAATTTAGTTCCTTTTTGAAAGGAAGACTTCCTGCCACGTAGGTGATTCAAGGTGGACATAGGCTCTCTTTGCTCCAAATAGGTATATGCAGCTGACTTCAAGCAACCCATGTATCTGTCCAAAGAAAACCATCTATGTTAGCAGATGCAGGTTCAAGCACATTGTTTCCCTGTGAGATTTGAGCTAGTTTTTGAAAGGAATACTTCCTGCTATGTGGGCTTTCCAATGCATTGACAGGCTCTCTTTGTTAGAAATAGGGCTGTACAGGTGAGTTGGTGAAACACCTATATATCTGGAAAGAAAACCATGTGTGTAAGCACTACCCTGTGAGAACTGAGGTAGTTTCCAAAGGAGTACATAGTGCAAATCATAGTTTGGAAGATGCAGAAAGGCTCATTTTTTCCAAGTTGGCCTTTCTTCAGCTAAGTTGAAGAAACACATTTGTTTTTGAAAAGAAGTCCATTTGTGTTAGAAGCAGCAGCATGTAGCACATTTTTCCCTGTGAGAATTGAGTTAGATTTGGGAAGGAAACTTAGGTATTTCAAGGGGAGATAGGCTCGGTTTGCTCCCAAAAGGCTTCTTCACCTGAGTTGAAGGAATACATGGATCTATCCAAAGAAAGCCATCTGTGTTAGGAGCTGAAGCAACTTGCACATAGCTTGCCTGTAAATTTGAGTTACTTTTCGAAAGAAATAGTTCCTGCAAATCACAATTTTCAAGGTGGAGAAAGGCTCATTTTGTTCCAAACAGGCAATTCAGCTGAGTTGAAGAAACACATGTACCTCACCTTAGAAAAACATCTCTGTCAGATGCTGCAGATTCTAGCACATTGTTTCCATGTGAGAATTGACTTAGTGTTTGAAAGGAATCCTTTTCTGCAACTTAGGATTTGAAGGTGGAGTTAGGCTCTGTTTGCTCCAAATAGGTATATTCAGCTGAGTTGCAAAACCCATGAACCTCTCCTAAGAGAAACATCTTTGTTAGAAGCTGCACCATCAAGCCTATTGTTTCCTTTTGAGAACTGAGTTAGTTTTTGAAGGGAATACTTCATGCTAGGTGGGTTTTCCATGGTACACATAGCCTCTCTTTGTTCCAAGTAGGCCCATACACCTGAGTTGATGAATCACGCATGTCTCTCAAAAGAAACCCATGTGTGTAAAAAGCAGCAGAATCTATCACATTGTTGACCTCTGAGAATTTAGTTACTTTTTGAAAGGAATACTTCCTGCAAGTCAGAATTTTCCAGGTTGAGAAAAGCTCATTCATTTCCAAATAGACCTATTCATCCGAGTTGAAGAAACACATAAATATCTCCAAAAACAAAAAAAATCTGTGTTAGAAGCTGCAGCATCTAGCACACTGTTTCGCTGGGAAAACTGTTAGGTTTTGAAAGGAATACTTCCTGCAACTTTGTTTCTTGAAGGTGGAGATAGGCTCACTTTCTTGCAAATAGGCCTATTCAGCTGAGTTGATGAAACACATGTATCTCTCCAAAGAAAGCCATTTGAGTTAGAAGCACTAGCATCTACCATGTTGTTTATGTGTGTGAATATAGTTAGGTTTTGAAAGAAATACTTCCTGCAAAACAGAATTTTCAAAGGGGAGAAAGGTTCATTTTGTTCCATATAGGTCATTTCAGTAAGTTGAAGGAACACACGTATCTCTCGAAAGAAAACCAACTGTCTTAGAAGCAGGAGCATCTACAACATTCTTTCCCTGTGAGAATAAAGTTAGTTTGCAAAGGAGTACTTTGTGCAAATCAAAGTTTTCAAGGTGGAGAAAGGCTCATTTTGTTCCAGATAGGCCTATTCAGCTAAGTTGATGAAGCACATGTATCTCTCAAAAGAAACGCATGTGTGTTAGAAGCAGGGGCCTCTAGCACATTGTTTCCCTGTTAAAATTGACTTAGTGTTTAAAAGGAATACTTCCTGTAACTTAGGTGTTTCAAGGTGGAGATAGTCTCTATTGGCTACAAATAGGCCTAATCAGCTGAGTTGAATTAACACATGTATCTCTCCAATGAAATCACTGCATGTTAGAAGCTCCAGCATCTAGCACATTATCTCCCTGTGAGAACTGAGTTAGTTTTTGAAAGGAACAATTACTTTAAGACAGAATTTTCGAGCTGCAGAAATGCTCATTTGTTCAAACAGAACTATACAGCCAAGTTGAAGATAAACATAAATCTCTCAAAAATAACCATGTGTGTTTGAAGCAGGACTAGGATATTGCTTCCATGTTAAAATGAGTTAGTTTTTAAAAGGAATACTTCCTGCAACTTAGGTGTTTCAAGGTGGACATAGGCTCACTTTGCTCCAAATAGGCCTATTCAGTTGAGTTGAAGAAACTTCACTTTCTCTCCAAAGAAAACCATCTATGTTAGAAGCTGCAGCGTCTAGCACATTATTTCCCTGTGAGAATAGAGTTAGTTTTGGGAAGGAAAAATTCCTGCTATTCACAGTTTTCAAGGTGGAGAGAGGATCATTTTGTTCCAAGTAGGGCTCTTCAGGGGAGTTAAGCAGCACATATACCTCTCCAAACAAAACCATCTATGTTAGAACCTGCAGTACTTAGCACATTTTCTCCCTGTGAGCATTTAGTTCGTTTTTGAAAGGAATACTTCCTGCACATCAAAATTTTCAAGGTGGAGAAAGGCTCTTTGATTCCAAATTCCCCTATTCAGCTAAGGTGAAGAAACACACGTATGTCTACAAAGAAAAGCATCTGAGCTAGAATCAGGATTATGTAGCACATTGTTTCCCTTTGAGAATTGAATTCCTTTTGGAAAAGAATACTTCCTGCAAGTTTGGTTTTTCAACGTGGAGATAGGCTCTGTTTGCTCCAAATAGGCCCATTCAGCTCAGTTGAAAAAATACCCGTAGATCTCCAAAGAAAACCATCTATGTTAGAAGCTGCAGCACATATGGTATTGTTTCCCTGTGAGAGCTGAGTTAGTGTTTCAAAGGAATACTTCCTTCAAATCATAATTTCAAGGTGGAGAATGATTCATATTGTTCCCAACAAGCCTACTCAGCTAAGGAGAAGAAACACAGGTATCTCTCAAAAGTTGACCATCTGTGTTAGTTGAAGGAGCATATAGTACATTGTTCCCTGTGAGATTTGAGTTCGTTTGGAAAGGAAATCTTCCTCCAATAGGTTGCTCAAGGTGGTGCTATATCTGTTTGCTCAAAATACACCTATTCACCTGAGTTGAAGAAACGCAAGTATCTCTCCAAAAAATCTATTTCTGTTAGAAGCTGCACATACTAGCACATTGTTACTCAGTGAGCATTGAGTTAGTTTTGAAAGGAATATTTCCTGCAACTTGGGTGTTTCAAGGTGGAGATAAGCTCTGTTTCCTACAAATAGGCCTATTCAGCTGAGTTGAAGAAACACATATATCTCTCAAAAGAAAACCATCTGAGTCAGAAGCAGGAACATCTGGCACATTGTTTCCCTGTCAGAATTCATTTAGTTTCTGAAAGGAATACTTCCTGCAAATCATAGGGTTCAAGGTGGAGAAAGGCTCATTTTGTTCCAAATAGGCCTCTTCAAGGAAGTTGAAGAAACAAATGAATCCTTTGTAAAAAGACAATCTGTGTTAGAAGCAGGAGCATCCAGCACGTTGTTTCCCTGTGAGAATTGAATTCGTTTTTGAAAGCAATACTTCCTCCAACTTAGGTGTTTCTGGTGGAGATTGGCCCTTTCTGCTCCTAATAGGCCTATTTGGCTGAGTTGAAGGAAATCATGTATCTCTCCAAAAGAAAACCATCTATGTGAGAAGCGACAGCATCTAGCACATTATTTCCCTGTTAAAATTGAGTTCGTTTTTCAAAGGAATACTTCCTGCAACTTCGGGTTTTCAAGGTGGAGATAAGCTCTCTTGGTTCCAATTAGGCGTATTAGGCTGAGTTAAAGAGCACATGCATCACTGCAAAGAAAACCATCTATGTTAGAAGCTGCAGCATCTGTGACATCGTTTCTGTGCAAAAGTAGAAGTAGTTTTTGAAAGGAATACTTCCTGCTTATCATAGTTTTCAAGGTAGAGTAAGGCTCATTTTCTTGCAAATTGGCCTATTCAGCTAAGGTGAAACACATGTATATCACGAATGAAAACCACTATTTAGAAGTAGGAGCAACTGGCACTTTGTTCCTCTGTGAGAACTGAGTATGCTTTAGGAGGAAAACTTCGTGAAAATTACACTTTTCAAGGTGGAGAAAGGCTCATTTTGTTCCAAATAGACCGATTCAACTAAGGTGAAGAAAGACATGTATCTCACGAAAGAAAATCATCTTTGTGAGAAGCTCGAGCTTCCTGCACATTGTCTCCCTGTTAATATGGAGTTCGTTTTTGAATGAATACTCACTACAAATCAGAAGTTTCAAGGTGGAGAAAAGCTCATTTTTTTAAATGGGCCTGTTCAACTACGTTGAAGAAAGAAATACATCTCTCAACAGAAAACCACGTGTGTTACAAGGAGGAGCATCTAGCACATTGTTTCCCTGTGAGAATTTAGTTCGTTTTTGAAAGGAAGACTTCCTGCCACGTAGGTGATTCAAGGTGGACATAGGCTCTCTTTGCTCCAAATAGGTATATGCAGCTGACTTCAAGCAACCCATGTATCTGTCCAAAGAAAACCATCTATGTTAGCAGATGCAGGTTCAAGCACATTGTTTCCCTGTGAGATTTGAGCTAGTTTTTGAAAGGAATACTTCCTGCTATGTGGGCTTTCCAATGCATTGACAGGCTCTCTTTGTTAGAAATAGGGCTGTACAGGTGAGTTGGTGAAACACCTATATATCTGGAAAGAAAACCATGTGTGTAAGCACTACCCTGTGAGAACTGAGGTAGTTTCCAAAGGAGAACATAGTGCAAATCATAGTTTGGAAGATGCAGAAAGGCTCATTTTTTCCAAGTTGGCCTTTCTTCAGCTAAGTTGAAGAAACACATTTGTTTTTGAAAAGAAGTCCATTTGTGTTAGAAGCAGCAGCATGTAGCACATTTTTCCCTGTGAGAATTGAGTTAGATTTGGGAAGGAAACTTAGGTATTTCAAGGGGAGATAGGCTCGGTTTGCTCCCAAAAGGCTTCTTCACCTGAGTTGAAGGAATACATGGATCTATCCAAAGAAAGCCATCTGTGTTAGGAGCTGAAGCACCGTGCACATAGCTTGCCTGTAAATTTGAGTTACTTTTCGAAAGAAATACTTCCTGCAAATCACAATTTTCAAGGTGGAGAAAGGCTCATTTTGTTCCAAACAGGCAATTCAGCTGAATTGAAGAAACACATGTACCTCACCTTAGAAAAACATCTCTGTCAGATGCTGCAGATTCTAGCACATTGTTTCCATGTGAGAATTGACTTAGTGTTTGAAAGGAATCCTTTTCTGCAACTTAGGATTTGAAGGTGGAGTTAGGCTCTGTTGGCTCCAAATAGGTATATTCAGCTGAGTTGCAAAACCCATGAACCTCTCCTAAGAAAAACATCTTTGTTAGAAGCTGCACCATCAAGCCTATTGTTTCCTTTTGAGAACTGAGTTAGTTTTTGAAGGGAATACTTCATGCTAGGTGGGTTTTCCATGGTACACATAGCCTCTCTTTGTTCCAAGTAGGCCCATACACCTGAGTTGATGAATCACGCATGTCCCTCAAAAGAAACCCATGTGTGTAAAAAGCAGCAGAATCTATCACATTGTTGACCTCTGAGAATTTAGTTACTTTTTGAAAGGAATACTTCCTGCAAATCAGAATTTTCCAGGTTGAGAAAAGCTCATTCATTTCCAAATAGACCTATTCAGCCGAGTTGAAGAAACACATAAATATCTCCAAAAAAAAAAAAATCTGTGTTAGAAGCTTCAGCATCTAGCACACTGTTTCCCTGGGAAAACTGGTTAGGTTTTGAAAGGAATACTTCCTGCAACTTTGTTTCTTGAAGGTGGAGATAGGCTCACTTTCTTGCAAATAGGCCTATTCAGCTGAGTTGATGAAACACATGTATCTCTCCAAAGAAAGCCATTTGAGTTAGAAGCACTAGCATCTACCATTTTGTTTATGTGTGTGAATATAGTTAGGTTTTGAAAGAAATACTTCCTGCAAAACAGAATTTTCAAAGTGGAGAAAGGTTCATTTTGTTCCATATAGGCCATTTCAGTAAGTTGAAGGAACACACGTATCTCTCGAAAGAAAACCAACTGTCTTAGAAGCAGGAGCATCTAGAACATTCTTTCCCTGTGAGAATAAAGTTAGTTTTCAAAGGAGTACTTTGTGCAAATCAAAGTTTTCAAGGTGGAGAAAGGCTCATTTTGTTCCAGATAGGCCTATTCAGCTAAGTTGATGAAGCATATGTATCTCTCAAAAGAAACGCATGTGTGTTAGAAGCAGGGGCCTCTAGCACATTGTTTCCCTGTTAAAATTGACTTAGTGTTTAAAAGGAATACTTCCTGTAACTTAGGTGTTTCAAGGTGGAGATAGTCTCTATTGGCTACAAATAGGCCTAATCAGCTGAGTTGAATTAACACATGTATCTCTCCAATGAAATCACTGCATGTTAGAAGCTCCAGCATCTAGCACATTATCTCCCTGTGAGAACTGAGTTAGTTTTTGAAAGGAACAATTACTTTAAGACAGAATTTTCGAGCTGCAGAAATGCTCATTTGTTCAAACAGAACTATACAGCCAAGTTGAAGATAAACATAAATCTCTCAAAAATAACCATGTGTGTTTGAAGCAGGAGTAGGATATTGCTTCCATGTTAAAATGAGTTAGTTTTTAAAAGGAATACTTTCTGCAACTTAGGTGTTTCAAGGTGGACATAGGCTCACTTTGCTCCAAATAGGCCTATTCAGTTGAGTTGAAGAAACTTCACTTTCTCTCCAAAGAAAACCATCTATGTTAGAAGCTGCAGCGTCTAGCACATTATTTCCCTGTGAGAATAGAGTTAGTTTTGGGAAGGAAAAATTCCTGCTATTCACAGTTTTCAAGGTGGAGAGAGGATCATTTTGTTCCAAGTAGGGCTCTTCAGGTGAGTTAAGCAGCACATATACCTCTCCAAACAAATCCATCTATGTTAGAACCTGCAGTACTTAGCACATTTTCTCCTTGTGAGCATTTAGTTCGTTTTTGAAAGGAATACTTCCTGCACATCAAAATTTTCAAGGTGGAGAAAGGCTCTTTGATTCCAAATTCCCCTATTCAGCTAAGGTGAAGAAACACACGTATGTCTACAAAGAAAAGCATCTGAGCTAGAATCAGGATTATGTAGCACATTGTTTCCCTTTGAGAATTGAATTCCTTTTGGAAAAGAATACTTCCTGCAAGTTTGGTTTTTCAACGTGGAGATAGGCTCTGTTTGCTCCAAATAGGCCCATTCAGCTCAGTTGAAAAAATACCCGTAGATCTCCAAAGAAAACCATCTATGTTAGAAGCTGCAGCACATATGGTATTGTTTCCCTGTGAGAGCTGAGTTAGTGTTTCAAAGGAATACTTCCTTCAAATCATAATTTCAAGGTGGAGAATGATTCATATTGTTCCCAACAAGCCTACTCAGCTAAGGAGAAGAAACACAGGTATCTCTCAAAAGTTGACCATCTGTGTTAGTTGAAGGAGCATATAGTACATTGTTCCCTGTGAGATTTGAGTTCGTTTGGAAAGGAAATCTTCCTCCAATAGGTTGCTCAAGGTGGTGCTATATCTGTTTGCTCAAAATACACCTATTCACCTGAGTTGAAGAATCGCAAGTATCTCTCCAAAAAATCTATTTCTGTTAGAAGCTGCACATACTAGCACATTGTTATTCAGTGAGCATTGAGTTACTTTTGAAAGGAATATTTCCTGCAACTTGGGTGTTTCAAGGTGGAGATAAGCTCTGTTTCCTACAAATAGGCCTATTCAGCTGAGTTGAAGAAACACATATATCTCTCAAAAGAAAACCATCTGAGTCAGAAGCAGGAACATCTGGCACATTGTTTCCCTGTCAGAATTCATTTAGTTTCTGAAAGGAATACTTCCTGCAAATCATAGGGTTCAAGGTGGAGAAAGGCTCATTTTGTTCCAAATAGGCCTCTTCAAGGAAGTTGAAGAAACAAATGAATCCTTTGTAAAAAGACAATCTGTGTTAGAAGCAGGAGCATCCAGCACGTTGTTTCCCTGTGAGAATTGAATTCGTTTTTGAAAGCAATACTTCCTCCAACTTAGGTGTTTCTGGTGGAGATTGGCCCTTTCTGCTCCCAATAGGCCTATTTGGCTGAGTTGAAGGAAATCATGTATCTCTCCAAAAGAAAACCATCTATGTGAGAAGCTACAGCATCTAGCACATTATTTCCCTGTTAAAATTGAGTTCGTTTTTCAAAGGAATACTTCCTGCAACTTCGGGTTTTCAAGGTGGAGATAAGCTCTCTTGGTTCCAATTAGGTGTATTAGGCTGAGTTAAAGAGCACATGCATCACTGCAAAGAAAACCATCTATGTTAGAAGCTGCAGCATCTGTGACATCGTTTCTGTGCAAAAGTAGAAGTAGTTTTTGAAAGGAATACTTCCTGCTTATCATAGTTTTCAAGGTAGAGTAAGGCTCATTTTCTTGCAAATTGGCCTATTCAGCTAAGGTGAAACACATGTATATCACGAATGAAAACCACTATTTAGAAGTAGGAGCAACTGGCACTTTGTTCCTCTGTGAGAACTGAGTATGCTTTAGTAGGAAAACTTCGTGAAAATTACACTTTTCAAGGTGGAGAAAGGCTCATTTTGTTCCAAATAGACCGATTCAACTAAGGTGAAGAAAGACATGTATCTCACGAAAGAAAATCATCTTTGTGAGAAGCTCGAGCTTCCTGCACATTGTCTCCCTGTTAATATGGAGTTCGTTTTTGAATGAATACTCACTACAAATCAGAAGTTTCAAGGTGGAGAAAAGCTCATTTTTTTAAATAGGCCTGTTCAACTACGTTGAAGAAACAAATACATCTCTCGACAGAAAACCACGTGTGTTACAAAGAGGAGCATCTAGCACATTATTTCCCTTTGAGAATTTAGTTCGTTTTTGAAAGGAAGACTTCCTGCCACGTAGGTGATTCAAGGTGGACATAGGCTCTCTTTGCTCCAAATAGGTATATGCAGCTGACTTCAAGCAACCCATGTATCTGTCCAAAGAGAACCATTTATGTTAGCAGATGCAGGTTCAAGCACATTGTTTCCCTGTGAGATTTGAGCTAGTTTTTGAAAGGAATACTTCCTGCTATGTGGGCTTTCCAATGCATTGACAGGCTCTCTTTGTTAGAAATAGGGCTGTACAGGTGAGTTGGTGAAACACCTATATATCTGGAAAGAAAACCATGTGTGTAAGCACTACCCTGTGAGAACTGAGGTAGTTTCCAAAGGAGAACATAGTGCAAATCATAGTTTGGAAGATGCAGAAAGGCTCATTTTTTCCAAGTTGGCCTTTCTTCAGCTAAGTTGAAGAAACACATTTGTTTTTGAAAAGAAGTCCATTTGTGTTAGAAGCAGCAGCATGTAGCACATTTTTCCCTGTGAGAATTGAGTTAGATTTGGGAAGGAAACTTAGGTATTTCAAGGGGAGATAGGCTCGGTTTGCTCCCCAAAAGCTTCTTCACCTGAGTTGAAGGAATACATGGATCTATCCAAAGAAAGCGATCTGTGTTAGGAGCTGAAGCACCTTGCACATAGCTTGCCTGTAAATTTGAGTTACTTTTCGAAAGAAATAGTTCCTGCAAATCACAATTTTCAAGGTGGAGAAAGGCTCATTTTGTTCCAAACAGGCAATTCAGCTGAGTTGAAGAAACACATGTACCTCTCCTTAGAAAAACATCTCTGTCAGGTGCTGCAGATTCTAGCACATTGTTTCCATGTGAGAATTGACTTAGTGTTTGAAAGGAATCCTTTTCTGCAACTTAGGATTTGAAGGTGGAGTTAGGCTCTGTTTGCTCCAAATAGGTATATTCAGCTGAGTTGCAAAACCCATGAACCTCTCCTAAGAGAAACATCTTTGTTAGAAGCTGCACCATCAAGCCTATTGTTTCCTTTTGAGAACTGAGTTAGTTTTTGAAGGGAATACTTCATGCTAGGTGGGTTCTCCATGGTACACATAGCCTCTCTTTGTTCCAAGTAGGCCCATACACCTGAGTTGATGAATCATGCATGTCTCTCAAAAGAAACCCATGTGTGTAAAAAGCAGCAGAATCTATCACATTGTTGACCTCTGAGAATTTAGTTACTTTTTGAAAGGAATACTTCCTGCAAATCAGAATTTTCCAGGTTGAGAAAAGCTCATTCATTTCCAAATAGACCTATTCAGCCGAGTTGAAGAAACACATAAATATCTCCAAAAAAAAAAAAAAATCTGTGTTAGAAGCTGCAGCATCTAGCACACTGTTTCCCTGGGAAAACTGAGTTAGGTTTTGAAAGGAATACTTCCTGCAACTTTGTTTCTTGAAGGTGGAGATAGGCTCACTTTCTTGCAAATAGGCCTATTCAGCTGAGTTGATGAAACACATGTATCTCTCCAAAGAAAGCCATTTGAGTTAGAAGCACTAGCATCTACCATGTTGTTTACGTGTGTGAATATAGTTAGGTTTTGAAAGAAATACTTCCTGCAAAACAGAATTTTCAAAGGGGAGAAAGGTTCATTTTGTTCCATATAGGCCATTTCAGTAAGTTGAAGGAACACACGTATCTCTCGAAAGAAAACCAACTGTCTTAGAAGCAGGAGCATCTAGAACATTCTTTCCCTGTGAGAATAAAGTTAGTTTGCAAAGGAGTACTTTGTGCAAATCAAAGTTTTCAAGGTGGAGAAAGGCTCATTTTGTTCCAGATAGGCCTATTCAGCTAAGTTGATGAAGCACATGTATCTCTCAAAAGAAACGCATGTGTGTTAGAAGCAGGGGCCTCTAGCACATTGTTTCCCTGTTAAAATTGACTTAGTGTTTAAAAGGAATACTTCCTGTAACTTAGGTGTTTCAAGGTGGAGATAGTCTCTATTGGCTACAAATAGGCCTAATCAGCTGAGTTGAATTAACACATGTATCTCTCCAATGAAATCACTGCATGTTAGAAGCTCCAGCATCTAGCACATTATCTCCCTGTGAGAACTGAGTTAGTTTTTGAAAGGAACAATTACTTTAAGACAGAATTTTCGAGCTGCAGAAATGCTCATTTGTTCAAACAGAACTATACAGCCAAGTTGAAGATAAACATAAATCTCTCAAAAATAACCATGTGTGTTTGAAGCAGGACTAGGATATTGCTTCCATGTTAAAATGAGTTAGTTTTTAAAAGGAATACTTCCTGCAACTTAGGTGTTTCACGGTGGACATAGGCTCACTTTGCTCCAAATAGGCCTATTCAGTTGAGTTGAAGAAACTTCACTTTCTCTCCAAAGAAAACCATCTATGTTAGAAGCTGCAGCGTCTAGCACATTATTTCCCTGTGAGAATAGAGTTAGTTTTGGGAAGGAAAAATTCCTGCTATTCACAGTTTTCAAGGTGGAGAGAGGATCATTTTGTTCCAAGTAGGGCTCTTCAGGTGAGTTAAGCAGCACATATACCTCTCCAAACAAAACCATCTATGTTAGAACCTGCAGTACTTAGCACATTTTCTCCCTGTGAGCATTTAGTTCGTTTTTGAAAGGAATACTTCCCGCACATCAAAATTTTCAAGGTGGAGAAAGGCTCTTTGATTCCAAATTCCCCTATTCAGCTAAGGTGAAGAAACACACGTATGTCTACAAAGAAAAGCATCTGAGCTAGAATCAGGATTATGTAGCACATTGTTTCCCTTTGAGAATTGAATTCCTTTTGGAAAAGAATACTTCCTGCAAGTTTGGTTTTTTTAACGTGGAGATAGGCTCTGTTTGCTCCAAATAGGCCTATTCAGCTCAGTTGAAAAAATACCCGTAGATCTCCAAAGAAAACCATCTATGTTAGAAGCTGCAGCACATATGGTATTGTTTCCCTGTGAGAGCTGAGTTAGTGTTTCAAAGGAATACTTCCTTCAAATCATAATTTCAAGGTGGAGAATGATTCATATTGTTCCCAACAAGCCTACTCAGCTAAGGAGAAGAAACACAGGTATCTCTCAAAAGTTGACCATCTGTGTTAGTTGAAGGAGCATATAGAACATTGTTCCCTGTGAGATTTGAGTTCGTTTGGAAAGGAAATCTTCCTCCAATAGGTTGCTCAAGGTGGTGCTATATCTGTTTGCTCAAAATACACCTATTCACCTGAGTTGAAGAAACACAAGTATCTCTCCAAAAAATCTATTTCTGTTAGAAGCTGCACATACTAGCACATTGTTACTCAGTGAGCATTGAGTTAGTTTTGAAAGGAATATTTCCTGCAACTTGGGTGTTTCAAGGTGGAGATAAGCTCTGTTTCCTACAAATAGGCCTATTCAGCTGAGTTGAAGAAATACATATATCTCTCAAAAGAAAACCATCTGAGTTAGAAGCAGGAACATCTGGCACATTGTTTCCCTGTCAGAATTCATTTAGTTTCTGAAAGGAATACTTCCTGCAAATCATAGGGTTCAAGGTGGAGAAAGGCTCATTTTGTTCCAAATAGGCCTCTTCAACAAAGTTGAAGAATCAAATGAATCCTTTGTAAACAGACAATCTGTGTTAGAAGCAGGAGCATCCAGCACGTTGTTTCCCTGTGAGAATTGAATTCGTTTTTGAAAGCAATACTTCCTCCAACTTAGGTGTTTCTGGTGGAGATTGGCCCTTTCTGCTCCTAATAATCCTATTTGGCTGAGTTGAAGGAAATCATGTATCTCTCCAAAAGAAAACCATCTATGTGAGAAGCTACAGCATCTAGCACATTATTTCCCTGTTAAAATTGAGTTCGTTTTTCAAAGGAATACTTCCTGCAACTTCGGGTTTTCAAGGTGGAGATAAGCTCTCTTGGTTCCAATTAGGCGTATTAGGCTGAGTTAAAGAGCACATGCATCACTGTAAAGAAAACCATCTATGTTAGAAGCTGCAGCATGTGTGACATCGTTTCTGTGCAAAAGTAGAGGTAGTTTTTGAAAGGAATACTTCCTGCTTATCATAGTTTTCAGGGTAGAGTAAGGCTCATTTTCTTCCAAATTGGCCTATTCAGCTAAGGTGAAACACGTGTATATCACGAATGAAAACCACTATTTAGAAGTAGGAGCAACTGGCACTTTGTTCCTCTGTGAGAACTGAGTATGCTTTAGTAGGAAAACTTCGTGTAAATTGCACTTTTCAAGGTGGAGAAAGGCTCATTTTGTTCCAAATAGACCGATTCAACTAAGGTGAAGAAAGACATGTATCTCACGAAAGAAAATCATCTTTGTGAGAAGCTCGAGCTTCCTGCACATTGTCTCCCTGTTAATATGGAGTTCGTTTTTGAATGAATACTCACTACAAATCAGAAGTTTCAAGGTGGAGAAAAGCTCATTTTTTAAAATAGGCCTGTTCAACTACGTTGAAGAAACAAATACATCTCTCGACAGAAAACCACGTGTGTTACAAGGAGGAGCATCTAGCACATTGTTTCCCTGTGAGAATTTAGTTCGTTTTTGAAAGGAAGACTTCCTGCCACGTAGGTGATTCAAGGTGGACATAGGCTCTCTTTGCTCCAAATAGGTATATGCAGCTGACTTCAAGCAACCCATGTATCTGTCCAAAGAAAACCATCTATGTTAGCAGATGCAGGTTCAAGCACATTGTTTCCCTGTGAGATTTGAGCTAGTTTTTGAAAGGAATACTTCCTGCTATGTGGGGTTTCCAATGCATTGACAGGCTCTCTTTGTTAGAAA
This sequence comes from Castor canadensis, assembly GCF_047511655.1. Lineage (NCBI taxonomy): Eukaryota > Metazoa > Chordata > Mammalia > Rodentia > Castoridae > Castor > Castor canadensis. The sequence goes on from NC_133386.1 coordinate 111,166,925, forward strand.
TAGGGCTGTACAGGTGAGTTGGTGAAACACCTATATATCTGGAAAGAAAACCATGTGTGTAAGCACTACCCTGTGAGAACTGAGGTAGTTTCCAAAGGAGTACATAGTGCAAATCATAGTTTTGAAGATGCAGAAAGGCTCATTTTTTCCAAGTTGGCCTTTCTTCAGCTAAGTTGAAGAAACACATTTGTTTTTGAAAAGAAGTCCATTTGTGTTAGAAGCAGCAGCATGTAGCACATTTTTCCCTGTGAGAATTGAGTTAGATTTGGGAAGGAAACTTAGGTATTTCAAGGGGAGATAGGCTCGGTTTGCTCCCAAAAGGCTTCTTCACCTGAGTTGAAGGAATACATGGATCTATCCAAAGAAAGCCATCTGTGTTAGGAGCTGAAGCACCTTGCACATAGCTTGCCTGTAAATTTGAGTTACTTTTCGAAAGAAATAGTTCCTGCAAATCACAATTTTCAAGGTGGAGAAAGGCTCATTTTTTTCCAAACAGGCAATTCAGCTGAGTTGAAGAAAAACATGTACCTCTCCTTAGAAAAACATCTCTGTCAGGTGCTGCAGATTCTAGCACATTGTTTCCATGTGAGAATTGACTTAGTGTTTGAAAGGAATCCTTTTCTGCAACTCAGGATTTGAAGGTGCAGTTAGGCTCTGTTTGCTCCAAATAGGTATAATCAGCTGAGTTGCAAAACCCATGAACCTCTCCTAAGAAAAACATCTTTGTTAGAAGCTGCACCATCAAGCCTATTGTTTCCTTTTGAGAACTCAGTTAGTTTTTGAAGGGAATACTTCATGCTAGGTGGGTTTTCCATGGTACACATAGCCTCTCTTTGTTCCAAGTAGGCCCATACACCTGAGTTGATGAATCACGCATGTCTCTCAAAAGAAACCGATGTGTGTAAAAAGCAGCAGAATCTATCACATTGTTGAGCTCTGAGAATTTAGTTACTTTTTGAAAGGAATACTTCCTGCAAATCAGAATTTTCCAGGTTGAGAAAAGCTCATTCATTTCCAAATAGACCTATTCAGCCGAGTTGAAGAAACACATAAATATCTCCAAAAAAAAAAAAAATCTGTGTTAGAAGCTTCAGCATCTAGCACACTGTTTCCCTGGGAAAACTGGTTAGGTTTTGAAAGGAATACTTCCTGCAACTTTGTTTCTTGAAGGTGGAGATAGGCTCACTTTCTTGCAAATAGGCCTATTCAGCTGAGTTGATGAAACACATGTATCTCTCCAAAGAAAGCCATTTGAGTTAGAAGCACTAGCATCTACCATGTTGTTTACGTGTGTGAATATAGTTAGGTTTTGAAAGAAATACTTCCTGAAAAACAGAATTTTCAAAGTGGAGAAAGGTTCATTTTGTTCCATATAGGCCATTTCAGTAAGTTGAAGGAACACACGTATCTCTCGAAAGAAAACCAACTGTCTTAGAAGCAGGAGCATCTAGAACATTCTTTCCCTGTGAGAATAAAGTTAGTTTGCAAAGGAGTACTTTGTGCAAATCAAAGTTTTCAAGGTGGAGAAAGGCTCATTTTGTTCCAGATAGGCCTATTCAGCTAAGTTGATGAAGCACATGTATCTCTCAAAAGAAACGCATGTGTGTTAGAAGCAGGGGCCTCTAGCACATTGTTTCCCTGTTAAAATTGACTTAGTGTTTAAAAGGAATACTTCCTGTAACTTAGGTGTTTCAAGGTGGAGATAGTCTCTATTGGCTACAAATAGGCCTAATCAGCTGAGTTGAATTAACACATGTATCTCTCCAATGAAATCACTGCATGTTAGAAGCTCCAGCATCTAGCACATTATCTCCCTGTGAGAACTGAGTTAGTTTTTGAAAGGAACAATTACTTTAAGACAGAATTTTCGAGCTGCAGAAATGCTCATTTGTTCAAACAGAACTATACAGCCAAGTTGAAGATAAACATAAATCTCTCAAAAATAACCATTTGTGTTTGAAGCAGGTCTAGGATATTGCTTCCATGTTAAAATGAGATGGTTTTTAAAAGGAATACTTCCTGCAACTTAGGTGTTTCAAGGTGGACATAGGCTCACTTTGCTCCAAATAGGCCTATTCAATTGAGGTGAAGAAACTTCACTTTCTCTCCAAAGAAAACCATCTATGTTAGAAGCTGCAGCGTCTAGCACATTATTTCCCTGTGAGAATAGAGTTAGTTTTGGGAAGGAAAAATTCCTGCTATTCACAGTTTTCAAGGTGGAGAGAGGATCATTTTGTTCCAAGTAGGGCTCTTCAGGTGAGTTAAGCAGCACATATACCTCTCCAAACAAAACCATCTATGTTAGAACCTGCAGTACTTAGCACATTTTCTCCCTGTGAGCATTTAGTTCGTTTTGAAAGGAATACTTCCTGCACATCAAAATTTTCAAGGTGGAGAAAGGCTCTTTGATTCCAAATTCCCCTATTCAGCTAAGGTGAAGAAACACAAGTATGTCTACAAAGAAAAGCATCTGAGCTAGAATCAGGATTATGTAGCACATTGTTTCCCTTTGAGAATTGAATTCCTTTTGGAAAAGAATACTTCCTGCAAATTTGGTTTTTCAACGTGGAGATAGGCTCTGTTTGCTCCAAATAGGCCTATTCAGCTCAGTTGAAAAAATACCCGTAGATCTCCAAAGAAAACCATCTATGTTAGAAGCTGCAGCACATATGGTATTGTTTCCCTGTGAGAGCTGAGTTAGTGTTTCAAAGGAATACTTCCTTCAAATCATAATTTCAAGGTGGAGAATGATTCATATTGTTCCCAACAAGCCTACTCAGCTAAGGAGAAGAAACACAGGTATCTCTCAAAAGTTGACCATCTGTGTTAGTTGAAGGAGCTTATAGTACATTGTTCCCTGTGAGATTTGAGTTCGTTTGGAAAGGAAATCTTCCTCCAATAGGTTGCTCAAGGTGGTGCTATATCTGTTTGCTCAAAATACACCTATTCACCTGAGTTGAAGAAACACAAGTATCACTCCAAAAAATCTATTTCTTTTAGAAGCTGCACATACTAGCACATTGTTACTCAGTGAGCATTGAGTTAGTTTTGAAAGGAATATTTCCTGCAACTTGGGTGTTTCAAGGTGGAGATAAGCTCTGTTTCCTACAAATAGGCCTATTCAGCTGAGTTGAAGAAACACATATATCTCTCAAAACAAAACCATCTGAGTCAGAAGCAGGAATATCTGGCACATTGTTTCCCTGTCAGAATTCATTTAGTTTCTGAAAGGAATACTTCCTGCAAATCATAGGGTTCAAGGTGGAGAAAGGCTCATTTTGTTCCAAATAGGCCTCTTCAACGAAGTTGAAGAAACAAATGAATCCTTTGTAAAAAGACAATCTGTGTTAGAAGCAGGAGCATCCAGCACGTTGTTTCCCTGTGAGAATTGAATTCGTTTTTGAAAGCAATACTTCCTCCAACTTAGGTGTTTCTGGTGGAGATTGGCCCTTTCTGCTCCTAATAGGCCTATTTGGCTGAGTTGAAGGAAATCATGTATCTCCCCAAAAGAAAACCATCTATGTGAGAAGGTACAGCATCTAGCACATTATTTCCCTCTTAAAATTGAGTTCGTTTTTCAAAGGAATACTTCCTGCAACTTCGGGTTTTCAAGGTGGAGATAAGCTCTCTTGGTTCCAATTAGGCGTATTAGGCTGAGTTAAAGAGCACATGCATCACTGCAAAGAAAACCATCTATTTTAGAAGCTGCAGCATCTGTGACATCGTTTCTGTGCAAAAGTAGAAGTAGTTTTTGAAAGGAATACTTCCTGCTTATCATAGTTTTCAAGGTAGAGTAAGGCTCATTTTCTTCCAAATTGGCCTATTCAGCTAAGGTGAAACACATGTATATCACGAATGAAAACCACTATTTAGAAGTAGGAGCAACTGGCACTTTGTTCCTCTGTGAGAACTGAGTATGCTTTAGTAGGAAAACTTCGTGTAAATTACACTTTTCAAGGTGGAGAAAGGCTCATTTTGTTCCAAATAGACCGATTCAACTAAGGTGAAGAAAGACATGTATCTCACGAAAGAAAATCATCTTTATGAGAAGCTCGAGCTTCCTGCACATTGTCTCCCTGTTAATATGGAGTTCGTTTTTGAATGAATACTCACTACAAATTAGAAGCTTCAAGGTGGAGAAAAGCTCATTTTTTTAAATAGGCCTGTTCAACTACGTTGAAGAAACAAATACATCTCTCGACAGAAAACCACGTGTGTTACAAGGAGGAGCATCTAGCACATTATTTCCCTTTGAGAATTTAGTTCGTTTTTGAAAGGAAGACTTCCTGCCACGTAGGTGATTCAAGGTGTACATAGGCTCTCTTTGCTCCAAATAGGTATATGCAGCTGACTTCAAGCAACCCATGTATCTGTCCAAAGAGAACCATCTATGTTAGCAGATGCAGGTTCAAGCACATTGTTTCCCTGTGAGATTTGAGCTAGTTTTTGAAAGGAATACTTCCTGCTATGTGGGCTTTCCAATGCATTGACAGGCTCTCTTTGTTAGAAATAGGGCTGTACAGGTGAGTTGGTGAAACACCTATATATCTGGAAAGAAAACCATGTGTGTAAGCACTACCCTGTGAGAACTGAGGTAGTTTCCAAAGGAGTACATAGTGCAAATCATAGTTTTGAAGATGCAGAAAGGCTCATTTTTTCCAAGTTGGCCTTTCTTCAGCTATGTTGAAGAAACACATTTGTTTTTGAAAAGAAGTCCATTTGTGTTAGAAGCAGCAGCATGTAGCACATTTTTCCCTGTGAGAATTGAGTTAGATTTGGGAAGGAAACTTAGGTATTTCAAGGGGAGATAGGCTCGGTTTGCTCCCCAAAAGCTTCTTCACCTGAGTTGAAGGAATACATGGATCTATCCAAAGAAAGCCATCTGTGTTAGGAGCTGAAGCACCTTGCACATAGCTTGCCTGTAAATTTGAGTTACTTTTCGAAAGAAATAGTTCCTGCAAATCACAATTTTCAAGGTGGAGAAAGGCTCATTTTGTTCCAAACAGGCAATTCAGCTGAGTTGAAGAAACACATGTACCTCTCCTTAGAAAAACATCTCTGTCAGGTGCTGCAGATTCTAGCACATTGTTTCCATGTGAGAATTGACTTAGTGTTTGAAAGGAATCCTTTTCTGCAACTTAGGATTTGAAGGTGGAGTTAGGCTCTGTTTGCTCCAAATAGGTATATTCAGCTGAGTTGCAAAACCCATGAACCTCTCCTAAGAGAAACATCTTTGTTAGAAGCTGCACCATCAAGCCTATTGTTTCCTTTTGAGAACTGAGTTAGTTTTTGAAGGGAATACTTCATGCTAGGTGGGTTCTCCATGGTACACATAGCCTCTCTTTGTTCCAAGTAGGCCCATACACCTGAGTTGATGAATCATGCATGTCTCTCAAAAGAAACCCATGTGTGTAAAAAGCAGCAGAATCTATCACATTGTTGACCTCTGAGAATTTAGTTACTTTTTGAAAGGAATACTTCCTGCAAATCAGAATTTTCCAGGTTGAGAAAAGCTCATTCATTTCCAAATAGACCTATTCAGCCGAGTTGAAGAAACACATAAATATCTCCAAAAAAAAAAAAAAATCTGTGTTAGAAGCTGCAGCATCTAGCACACTGTTTCCCTGGGAAAACTGAGTTAGGTTTTGAAAGGAATACTTCCTGCAACTTTGTTTCTTGAAGGTGGAGATAGGCTCACTTTCTTGCAAATAGGCCTATTCAGCTGAGTTGATGAAACACATGTATCTCTCCAAAGAAAGCCATTTGAGTTAGAAGCACTAGCATCTACCATGTTGTTTACGTGTGTGAATATAGTTAGGTTTTGAAAGAAATACTTCCTGCAAAACAGAATTTTCAAAGGGGAGAAAGGTTCATTTTGTTCCATATAGGCCATTTCAGTAAGTTGAAGGAACACACGTATCTCTCGAAAGAAAACCAACTGTCTTAGAAGCAGGAGCATCTAGAACATTCTTTCCCTGTGAGAATAAAGTTAGTTTTCAAAGGAGTACTTTGTGCAAATCAAAGTTTTCAAGGTGGAGAAAGGCTCATTTTGTTCCAGATAGGCCTATTCAGCTAAGTTGATGAAGCACATGTATCTCTCAAAAGAAACGCATGTGTGTTAGAAGCAGGGGCCTCTAGCACATTGTTTCCCTGTTAAAATTGACTTAGTGTTTAAAAGGAGTACTTCCTGTAACTTAGGTGTTTCAAGGTGGAGATAGTCTCTATTGGCTACAAATAGGCCTAATCAGCTGAGTTGAATTAACACATGTATCTCTCCAATGAAATCACTGCATGTTAGAAGCTCCAGCATCTAGCACATTATCTCCCTGTGAGAACTGAGTTAGTTTTTGAAAGGAACAATTACTTTAAGACAGAATTTTCGAGCTGCAGAAATGCTCATTTGTTCAAACAGAACTATACAGCCAAGTTGAAGATAAACATAAATCTCTCAAAAATAACCATGTGTGTTTGAAGCAGGACTAGGATATTGCTTCCATGTTAAAATGAGTTAGTTTTTAAAAGGAATACTTCCTGCAACTTAGGTGTTTCACGGTGGACATAGGCTCACTTTGCTCCAAATAGGCCTATTCAGTTGAGTTGAAGAAACTTCACTTTCTCTCCAAAGAAAACCATCTATGTTAGAAGCTGCAGCGTCTAGCACATTATTTCCCTGTGAGAATAGAGTTAGTTTTGGGAAGGAAAAATTCCTGCTATTCACAGTTTTCAAGGTGGAGAGAGGATCATTTTGTTCCAAGTAGGGCTCTTCAGGTGAGTTAAGCAGCACATATACCTCTCCAAACAAAACCATCTATGTTAGAACCTGCAGTACTTAGCACATTTTCTCCCTGTGAGCATTTAGTTCGTTTTTGAAAGGAATACTTCCCGCACATCAAAATTTTCAAGGTGGAGAAAGGCTCTTTGATTCCAAATTCCCCTATTCAGCTAAGGTGAAGAAACACACGTATGTCTACAAAGAAAAGCATCTGAGCTAGAATCAGGATTATGTAGCACATTGTTTCCCTTTGAGAATTGAATTCCTTTTGGAAAAGAATACTTCCTGCAAGTTTGGTTTTTTTAACGTGGAGATAGGCTCTGTTTGCTCCAAATAGGCCTATTCAGCTCAGTTGAAAAAATACCCGTAGATCTCCAAAGAAAACCATCTATGTTAGAAGCTGCAGCACATATGGTATTGTTTCCCTGTGAGAGCTGAGTTAGTGTTTCAAAGGAATACTTCCTTCAAATCATAATTTCAAGGTGGAGAATGATTCATATTGTTCCCAACAAGCCTACTCAGCTAAGGAGAAGAAACACAGGTATCTCTCAAAAGTTGACCATCTGTGTTAGTTGAAGGAGCATATAGAACATTGTTCCCTGTGAGATTTGAGTTCGTTTGGAAAGGAAATCTTCCTCCAATAGGTTGCTCAAGGTGGTGCTATATCTGTTTGCTCAAAATACACCTATTCACCTGAGTTGAAGAAACACAAGTATCTCTCCAAAAAATCTATTTCTGTTAGAAGCTGCACATACTAGCACATTGTTACTCAGTGAGCATTGAGTTAGTTTTGAAAGGAATATTTCCTGCAACTTGGGTGTTTCAAGGTGGAGATAAGCTCTGTTTCCTACAAATAGGCCTATTCAGCTGAGTTGAAGAAATACATATATCTCTCAAAAGAAAACCATCTGAGTTAGAAGCAGGAACATCTGGCACATTGTTTCCCTGTCAGAATTCATTTAGTTTCTGAAAGGAATACTTCCTGCAAATCATAGGGTTCAAGGTGGAGAAAGGCTCATTTTGTTCCAAATAGGCCTCTTCAACAAAGTTGAAGAATCAAATGAATCCTTTGTAAACAGACAATCTGTGTTAGAAGCAGGAGCATCCAGCACGTTGTTTCCCTGTGACAATTGAATTCGTTTTTGAAAGCAATACTTCCTCCAACTTAGGTGTTTCTGCTGGAGATTGGCCCTTTCTGCTCCTAATAGGCCTATTTGGCTGAGTTGAAGGAAATCATGTATCTCTCCAAAAGAAAACCATCTATGTGAGAAGCTACAGCATCTAGCACATTATTTCCCTGTTAAAATTGAGTTCGTTTTTCAAAGGAATACTTCCTGCAACTTCGGGTTTTCAAGGTGGAGATAAGCTCTCTTGGTTCCAATTAGGCGTATTAGGCTGAGTTAAAGAGCACATGCATCACTGTAAAGAAAACCATCTATGTTAGAAGCTGCAGCATGTGTGACATCGTTTCTGTGCAAAAGTAGAGGTAGTTTTTGAAAGGAATACTTCCTGCTTATCATAGTTTTCAGGGTAGAGTAAGGCTCATTTTCTTCCAAATTGGCCTATTCAGCTAAGGTGAAACACGTGTATATCACGAATGAAAACCACTATTTAGAAGTAGGAGCAACTGGCACTTTGTTCCTCTGTGAGAACTGAGTATGCTTTAGTAGGAAAACTTCGTGTAAATTGCACTTTTCAAGGTGGAGAAAGGCTCATTTTGTTCCAAATAGACCGATTCAACTAAGGTGAAGAAAGACATGTATCTCACGAAAGAAAATCATCTTTGTGAGAAGCTCGAGCTTCCTGCACATTGTCTCCCTGTTAATATGGAGTTCGTTTTTGAATGAATACTCACTACAAATCAGAAGTTTCAAGGTGGAGAAAAGCTCATTTTTTAAAATAGGCCTGTTCAACTACGTTGAAGAAACAAATACATCTCTCGACAGAAAAACCACGTGTGTTACAAGGAGGAGCATCTAGCACATTGTTTCCCTGTGAGAATTTAGTTCGTTTTTGAAAGGAAGACTTCCTGCCACGTAGGTGATTCAAGGTGGACATAGGCTCTCTTTGCTCCAAATAGGTATATGCAGCTGACTTCAAGCAACCCATGTATCTGTCCAAAGAAAACCATCTATGTTAGCAGATGCAGGTTCAAGCACATTGTTTCCCTGTGAGATTTGAGCTAGTTTTTGAAAGGAATACTTCCTGCTATGTGGGGTTTCCAATGCATTGACAGGCTCTCTTTGTTAGAAATAGGGCTGTACAGGTGAGTTGGTGAAACACCTATATATCTGGAAAGAAAACCATGTGTGTAAGCACTACCCTGTGAGAACTGAGGTAGTTTCCAAAGGAGTACATAGTGCAAATCATAGTTTTGAAGATGCAGAAAGGCTCATTTTTTCCAAGTTGGCCTTTCTTCAGCTAAGTTGAAGAAACACATTTGTTTTTGAAAAGAAGTCCATTTGTGTTAGAAGCAGCAGCATGTAGCACATTTTTCCCTGTGAGAATTGAGTTAGATTTGGGAAGGAAACTTAGGTATTTCAAGGGGAGATAGGCTCGGTTTGCTCCCAAAAGGCTTCTTCACCTGAGTTGAAGGAATACATGGATCTATCCAAAGAAAGCCATCTGTGTTAGGAGCTGAAGCACCTTGCACATAGCTTGCCTGTAAATTTGAGTTACTTTTCGAAAGAAATAGTTCCTGCAAATCACAATTTTCAAGGTGGAGAAAGGCTCATTTTTTTCCAAACAGGCAATTCAGCTGAGTTGAAGAAAAACATGTACCTCTCCTTAGAAAAACATCTCTGTCAGGTGCTGCAGATTCTAGCACATTGTTTCCATGTGAGAATTGACTTAGTGTTTGAAAGGAATCCTTTTCTGCAACTCAGGATTTGAAGGTGCAGTTAGGCTCTGTTTGCTCCAAATAGGTATAATCAGCTGAGTTGCAAAACCCATGAACCTCTCCTAAGAAAAACATCTTTGTTAGAAGCTGCACCATCAAGCCTATTGTTTCCTTTTGAGAACTCAGTTAGTTTTTGAAGGGAATACTTCATGCTAGGTGGGTTTTCCATGGTACACATAGCCTCTCTTTGTTCCAAGTAGGCCCATACACCTGAGTTGATGAATCACGCATGTCTCTCAAAAGAAACCGATGTGTGTAAAAAGCAGCAGAATCTATCACATTGTTGAGCTCTGAGAATTTAGTTACTTTTTGAAAGGAATACTTCCTGCAAATCAGAATTTTCCAGGTTGAGAAAAGCTCATTCATTTCCAAATAGACCTATTCAGCCGAGTTGAAGAAACACATAAATATCTCCAAAAAAAAAAAAAATCTGTGTTAGAAGCTTCAGCATCTAGCACACTGTTTCCCTGGGAAAACTGGTTAGGTTTTGAAAGGAATACTTCCTGCAACTTTGTTTCTTGAAGGTGGAGATAGGCTCACTTTCTTGCAAATAGGCCTATTCAGCTGAGTTGATGAAACACATGTATCTCTCCAAAGAAAGCCATTTGAGTTAGAAGCACTAGCATCTACCATGTTGTTTACGTGTGTGAATATAGTTAGGTTTTGAAAGAAATACTTCCTGAAAAACAGAATTTTCAAAGTGGAGAAAGGTTCATTTTGTTCCATATAGGCCATTTCAGTAAGTTGAAGGAACACACGTATCTCTCGAAAGAAAACCAACTGTCTTAGAAGCAGGAGCATCTAGAACATTCTTTCCCTGTGAGAATAAAGTTAGTTTGCAAAGGAGTACTTTGTGCAAATCAAAGTTTTCAAGGTGGAGAAAGGCTCATTTTGTTCCAGATAGGCCTATTCAGCTAAGTTGATGAAGCACATGTATCTCTCAAAAGAAACGCATGTGTGTTAGAAGCAGGGGCCTCTAGCACATTGTTTCCCTGTTAAAATTGACTTAGTGTTTAAAAGGAATACTTCCTGTAACTTAGGTGTTTCAAGGTGGAGATAGTCTCTATTGGCTACAAATAGGCCTAATCAGCTGAGTTGAATTAACACATGTATCTCTCCAATGAAATCACTGCATGTTAGAAGCTCCAGCATCTAGCACATTATCTCCCTGTGAGAACTGAGTTAGTTTTTGAAAGGAACAATTACTTTAAGACAGAATTTTCGAGCTGCAGAAATGCTCATTTGTTCAAACAGAACTATACAGCCAAGTTGAAGATAAACATAAATCTCTCAAAAATAACCATTTGTGTTTGAAGCAGGTCTAGGATATTGCTTCCATGTTAAAATGAGATGGTTTTTAAAAGGAATACTTCCTGCAACTTAGGTGTTTCAAGGTGGACATAGGCTCACTTTGCTCCAAATAGGCCTATTCAATTGAGGTGAAGAAACTTCACTTTCTCTCCAAAGAAAACCATCTATGTTAGAAGCTGCAGCGTCTAGCACATTATTTCCCTGTGAGAATAGAGTTAGTTTTGGGAAGGAAAAATTCCTGCTATTCACAGTTTTCAAGGTGGAGAGAGGATCATTTTGTTCCAAGTAGGGCTCTTCAGGTGAGTTAAGCAGCACATATACCTCTCCAAACAAAACCATCTATGTTAGAACCTGCAGTACTTAGCACATTTTCTCCCTGTGAGCATTTAGTTCGTTTTGAAAGGAATACTTCCTGCACATCAAAATTTTCAAGGTGGAGAAAGGCTCTTTGATTCCAAATTCCCCTATTCAGCTAAGGTGAAGAAACACAAGTATGTCTACAAAGAAAAGCATCTGAGCTAGAATCAGGATTATGTAGCACATTGTTTCCCTTTGAGAATTGAATTCCTTTTGGAAAAGAATACTTCCTGCAAATTTGGTTTTTCAACGTGGAGATAGGCTCTGTTTGCTCCAAATAGGCCTATTCAGCTCAGTTGAAAAAATACCCGTAGATCTCCAAAGAAAACCATCTATGTTAGAAGCTGCAGCACATATGGTATTGTTTCCCTGTGAGAGCTGAGTTAGTGTTTCAAAGGAATACTTCCTTCAAATCATAATTTCAAGGTGGAGAATGATTCATATTGTTCCCAACAAGCCTACTCAGCTAAGGAGAAGAAACACAGGTATCTCTCAAAAGTTGACCATCTGTGTTAGTTGAAGGAGCTTATAGTACATTGTTCCCTGTGAGATTTGAGTTCGTTTGGAAAGGAAATCTTCCTCCAATAGGTTGCTCAAGGTGGTGCTATATCTGTTTGCTCAAAATACACCTATTCACCTGAGTTGAAGAAACACAAGTATCACTCCAAAAAATCTATTTCTTTTAGAAGCTGCACATACTAGCACATTGTTACTCAGTGAGCATTGAGTTAGTTTTGAAAGGAATATTTCCTGCAACTTGGGTGTTTCAAGGTGGAGATAAGCTCTGTTTCCTACAAATAGGCCTATTCAGCTGAGTTGAAGAAACACATATATCTCTCAAAACAAAACCATCTGAGTCAGAAGCAGGAATATCTGGCACATTGTTTCCCTGTCAGAATTCATTTAGTTTCTGAAAGGAATACTTCCTGCAAATCATAGGGTTCAAGGTGGAGAAAGGCTCATTTTGTTCCAAATAGGCCTCTTCAACGAAGTTGAAGAAACAAATGAATCCTTTGTAAAAAGACAATCTGTGTTAGAAGCAGGAGCATCCAGCACGTTGTTTCCCTGTGAGAATTGAATTCGTTTTTGAAAGCAATACTTCCTCCAACTTAGGTGTTTCTGGTGGAGATTGGCCCTTTCTGCTCCTAATAGGCCTATTTGGCTGAGTTGAAGGAAATCATGTATCTCCCCAAAAGAAAACCATCTATGTGAGAAGGTACAGCATCTAGCACATTATTTCCCTCTTAAAATTGAGTTCGTTTTTCAAAGGAATACTTCCTGCAACTTCGGGTTTTCAAGGTGGAGATAAGCTCTCTTGGTTCCAATTAGGCGTATTAGGCTGAGTTAAAGAGCACATGCATCACTGCAAAGAAAACCATCTATTTTAGAAGCTGCAGCATCTGTGACATCGTTTCTGTGCAAAAGTAGAAGTAGTTTTTGAAAGGAATACTTCCTGCTTATCATAGTTTTCAAGGTAGAGTAAGGCTCATTTTCTTCCAAATTGGCCTATTCAGCTAAGGTGAAACACATGTATATCACGAATGAAAACCACTATTTAGAAGTAGGAGCAACTGGCACTTTGTTCCTCTGTGAGAACTGAGTATGCTTTAGTAGGAAAACTTCGTGTAAATTACACTTTTCAAGGTGGAGAAAGGCTCATTTTGTTCCAAATAGACCGATTCAACTAAGGTGAAGAAAGACATGTATCTCACGAAAGAAAATCATCTTTATGAGAAGCTCGAGCTTCCTGCACATTGTCTCCCTGTTAATATGGAGTTCGTTTTTGAATGAATACTCACTACAAATTAGAAGCTTCAAGGTGGAGAAAAGCTCATTTTTTTAAATAGGCCTGTTCAACTACGTTGAAGAAACAAATACATCTCTCGACAGAAAACCACGTGTGTTACAAGGAGGAGCATCTAGCACATTATTTCCCTTTGAGAATTTAGTTCGTTTTTGAAAGGAAGACTTCCTGCCACGTAGGTGATTCAAGGTGTACATAGGCTCTCTTTGCTCCAAATAGGTATATGCAGCTGACTTCAAGCAACCCATGTATCTGTCCAAAGAGAACCATCTATGTTAGCAGATGCAGGTTCAAGCACATTGTTTCCCTGTGAGATTTGAGCTAGTTTTTGAAAGGAATACTTCCTGCTATGTGGGCTTTCCAATGCATTGACAGGCTCTCTTTGTTAGAAATAGGGCTGTACAGGTGAGTTGGTGAAACACCTATATATCTGGAAAGAAAACCATGTGTGTAAGCACTACCCTGTGAGAACTGAGGTAGTTTCCAAAGGAGTACATAGTGCAAATCATAGTTTTGAAGATGCAGAAAGGCTCATTTTTTCCAAGTTGGCCTTTCTTCAGCTATGTTGAAGAAACACATTTGTTTTTGAAAAGAAGTCCATTTGTGTTAGAAGCAGCAGCATGTAGCACATTTTTCCCTGTGAGAATTGAGTTAGATTTGGGAAGGAAACTTAGGTATTTCAAGGGGAGATAGGCTCGGTTTGCTCCCCAAAAGCTTCTTCACCTGAGTTGAAGGAATACATGGATCTATCCAAAGAAAGCCATCTGTGTTAGGAGCTGAAGCACCTTGCACATAGCTTGCCTGTAAATTTGAGTTACTTTTCGAAAGAAATAGTTCCTGCAAATCACAATTTTCAAGGTGGAGAAAGGCTCATTTTGTTCCAAACAGGCAATTCAGCTGAGTTGAAGAAACACATGTACCTCTCCTTAGAAAAACATCTCTGTCAGGTGCTGCAGATTCTAGCACATTGTTTCCATGTGAGAATTGACTTAGTGTTTGAAAGGAATCCTTTTCTGCAACTTAGGATTTGAAGGTGGAGTTAGGCTCTGTTTGCTCCAAATAGGTATATTCAGCTGAGTTGCAAAACCCATGAACCTCTCCTAAGAGAAACATCTTTGTTAGAAGCTGCAACATCAAGCCTATTGTTTCCTTTTGAGAACTGAGTTAGTTTTTGAAGGGAATACTTCATGCTAGGTGGGTTCTCCATGGTACACATAGCCTCTCTTTGTTCCAAGTAGGCCCATACACCTGAGTTGATGAATCATGCATGTCTCTCAAAAGAAACCCATGTGTGTAAAAAGCAGCAGAATCTATCACATTGTTGACCTCTGAGAATTTAGTTACTTTTTGAAAGGAATACTTCCTGCAAATCAGAATTTTCCAGGTTGAGAAAAGCTCATTCATTTCCAAATAGACCTATTCAGCCGAGTTGAAGAAACACATAAATATCTCCAAAAAAAAAAAAAAATCTGTGTTAGAAGCTGCAGCATCTAGCACACTGTTTCCCTGGGAAAACTGAGTTAGGTTTTGAAAGGAATACTTCCTGCAACTTTGTTTCTTGAAGGTGGAGATAGGCTCACTTTCTTGCAAATAGGCCTATTCAGCTGAGTTGATGAAACACATGTATCTCTCCAAAGAAAGCCATTTGAGTTAGAAGCACTAGCATCTACCATGTTGTTTACGTGTGTGAATATAGTTAGGTTTTGAAAGAAATACTTCCTGCAAAACAGAATTTTCAAAGTGGAGAAAGGCTCATTTTGTTCCATATAGGCCATTTCAGTAAGTTGAAGGAACACACGTATCTCTCGAAAGAAAACCAACTGTCTTAGAAGCAGGAGCATCTAGAACATTCTTTCCCTGTGAGAATAAAGTTAGTTTTCAAAGGAGTACTTTGTGCAAATCAAAGTTTTCAAGGTGGAGAAAGGCTCATTTTGTTCCAGATAGGCCTATTCAGCTAAGTTGATGAAGCACATGTATCTCTCAAAAGAAACGCATGTGTGTTAGAAGCAGGGGCCTCTAGCACATTGTTTCCCTGTTAAAATTGACTTAGTGTTTAAAAGGAGTACTTCCTGTAACTTAGGTGTTTCAAGGTGGAGATAGTCTCTATTGGCTACAAATAGGCCTAATCAGCTGAGTTGAATTAACACATGTATCTCTCCAATGAAATCACTGCATGTTAGAAGCTCCAGCATCTAGCACATTATCTCCCTGTGAGAACTGAGTTAGTTTTTGAAAGGAACAATTACTTTAAGACAGAATTTTCGAGCTGCAGAAATGCTCATTTGTTCAAACAGAACTATACAGCCAAGTTGAAGATAAACATAAATCTCTCAAAAATAACCATGTGTGTTTGAAGCAGGACTAGGATATTGCTTCCATGTTAAAATGAGTTAGTTTTTAAAAGGAATACTTCCTGCAACTTAGGTGTTTCACGGTGGACATAGGCTCACTTTGCTCCAAATAGGCCTATTCAGTTGAGTTGAAGAAACTTCACTTTCTCTCCAAAGAAAACCATCTATGTTAGAAGCTGCAGCGTCTAGCACATTATTTCCCTGTGAGAATAGAGTTAGTTTTGGGAAGGAAAAATTCCTGCTATTCACAGTTTTCAAGGTGGAGAGAGGATCATTTTGTTCCAAGTAGGGCTCTTCAGGTGAGTTAAGCAGCACATATACCTCTCCAAACAAAACCATCTATGTTAGAACCTGCAGTACTTAGCACATTTTCTCCCTGTGAGCATTTAGTTCGTTTTTGAAAGGAATACTTCCCGCACATCAAAATTTTCAAGGTGGAGAAAGGCTCTTTGATTCCAAATTCCCCTATTCAGCTAAGGTGAAGAAACACACGTATGTCTACAAAGAAAAGCATCTGAGCTAGAATCAGGATTATGTAGCACATTGTTTCCCTTTGAGAATTGAATTCCTTTTGGAAAAGAATACTTCCTGCAAGTTTGGTTTTTTTAACGTGGAGATAGGCTCTGTTTGCTCCAAATAGGCCTATTCAGCTCAGTTGAAAAAATACCCGTAGATCTCCAAAGAAAACCATCTATGTTAGAAGCTGCAGCACATATGGTATTGTTTCCCTGTGAGAGCTGAGTTAGTGTTTCAAAGGAATACTTCCTTCAAATCATAATTTCAAGGTGGAGAATGATTCATATTGTTCCCAACAAGCCTACTCAGCTAAGGAGAAGAAACACAGGTATCTCTCAAAAGTTGACCATCTGTGTTAGTTGAAGGAGCATATAGAACATTGTTCCCTGTGAGATTTGAGTTCGTTTGGAAAGGAAATCTTCCTCCAATAGGTTGCTCAAGGTGGTGCTATATCTGTTTGCTCAAAATACACCTATTCACCTGAGTTGAAGAAACACAAGTATCTCTCCAAAAAATCTATTTCTGTTAGAAGCTGCACATACTAGCACATTGTTACTCAGTGAGCATTGAGTTAGTTTTGAAAGGAATATTTCCTGCAACTTGGGTGTTTCAAGGTGGAGATAAGCTCTGTTTCCTACAAATAGGCCTATTCAGCTGAGTTGAAGAAATACATATATCTCTCAAAAGAAAACCATCTGAGTTAGAAGCAGGAACATCTGGCACATTGTTTCCCTGTCAGAATTCATTTAGTTTCTGAAAGGAATACTTCCTGCAAATCATAGGGTTCAAGGTGGAGAAAGGCTCATTTTGTTCCAAATAGGCCTCTTCAACAAAGTTGAAGAATCAAATGAATCCTTTGTAAACAGACAATCTGTGTTAGAAGCAGGAGCATCCAGCACGTTGTTTCCCTGTGACAATTGAATTCGTTTTTGAAAGCAATACTTCCTCCAACTTAGGTGTTTCTGCTGGAGATTGGCCCTTTCTGCTCCTAATAGGCCTATTTGGCTGAGTTGAAGGAAATCATGTATCTCTCCAAAAGAAAACCATCTATGTGAGAAGCTACAGCATCTAGCACATTATTTCCCTGTTAAAATTGAGTTCGTTTTTCAAAGGAATACTTCCTGCAACTTCGGGTTTTCAAGGTGGAGATAAGCTCTCTTGGTTCCAATTAGGCGTATTAGGCTGAGTTAAAGAGCACATGCATCACTGTAAAGAAAACCATCTATGTTAGAAGCTGCAGCATGTGTGACATCGTTTCTGTGCAAAAGTAGAGGTAGTTTTTGAAAGGAATACTTCCTGCTTATCATAGTTTTCAGGGTAGAGTAAGGCTCATTTTCTTCCAAATTGGCCTATTCAGCTAAGGTGAAACACGTGTATATCACGAATGAAAACCACTATTTAGAAGTAGGAGCAACTGGCACTTTGTTCCTCTGTGAGAACTGAGTATGCTTTAGTAGGAAAACTTCGTGTAAATTGCACTTTTCAAGGTGGAGAAAGGCTCATTTTGTTCCAAATAGACCGATTCAACTAAGGTGAAGAAAGACATGTATCTCACGAAAGAAAATCATCTTTGTGAGAAGCTCGAGCTTCCTGCACATTGTCTCCCTGTTAATATGGAGTTCGTTTTTGAATGAATACTCACTACAAATCAGAAGTTTCAAGGTGGAGAAAAGCTCATTTTTTAAAATAGGCCTGTTCAACTACGTTGAAGAAACAAATACATCTCTCGACAGAAAACCACGTGTGTTACAAGGAGGAGCATCTAGCACATTGTTTCCCTGTGAGAATTTAGTTCGTTTTTGAAAGGAAGACTTCCTGCCACGTAGGTGATTCAAGGTGGACATAGGCTCTCTTTGCTCCAAATAGGTATATGCAGCTGACTTCAAGCAACCCATGTATCTGTCCAAAGAAAACCATCTATGTTAGCAGATGCAGGTTCAAGCACATTGTTTCCCTGTGAGATTTGAGCTAGTTTTTGAAAGGAATACTTCCTGCTATGTGGGGTTTCCAATGCATTGACAGGCTCTCTTTGTTAGAAATAGGGCTGTACAGGTGAGTTGGTGAAACACCTATATATCTGGAAAGAAAACCATGTGTGTAAGCACTACCCTGTGAGAACTGAGGTAGTTTCCAAAGGAGTACATAGTGCAAATCATAGTTTTGAAGATGCAGAAAGGCTCATTTTTTCCAAGTTGGCCTTTCTTCAGCTAAGTTGAAGAAACACATTTGTTTTTGAAAAGAAGTCCATTTGTGTTAGAAGCAGCAGCATGTAGCACATTTTTCCCTGTGAGAATTGAGTTAGATTTGGGAAGGAAACTTAGGTATTTCAAGGGGAGATAGGCTCGGTTTGCTCCCAAAAGGCTTCTTCACCTGAGTTGAAGGAATACATGGATCTATCCAAAGAAAGCCATCTGTGTTAGGAGCTGAAGCACCTTGCACATAGCTTGCCTGTAAATTTGAGTTACTTTTCGAAAGAAATAGTTCCTGCAAATCACAATTTTCAAGGTGGAGAAAGGCTCATTTTTTTCCAAACAGGCAATTCAGCTGAGTTGAAGAAAAACATGTACCTCTCCTTAGAAAAACATCTCTGTCAGGTGCTGCAGATTCTAGCACATTGTTTCCATGTGAGAATTGACTTAGTGTTTGAAAGGAATCCTTTTCTGCAACTCAGGATTTGAAGGTGCAGTTAGGCTCTGTTTGCTCCAAATAGGTATAATCAGCTGAGTTGCAAAACCCATGAACCTCTCCTAAGAAAAACATCTTTGTTAGAAGCTGCACCATCAAGCCTATTGTTTCCTTTTGAGAACTCAGTTAGTTTTTGAAGGGAATACTTCATGCTAGGTGGGTTTTCCATGGTACACATAGCCTCTCTTTGTTCCAAGTAGGCCCATACACCTGAGTTGATGAATCACGCATGTCTCTCAAAAGAAACCGATGTGTGTAAAAAGCAGCAGAATCTATCACATTGTTGAGCTCTGAGAATTTAGTTACTTTTTGAAAGGAATACTTCCTGCAAATCAGAATTTTCCAGGTTGAGAAAAGCTCATTCATTTCCAAATAGACCTATTCAGCCGAGTTGAAGAAACACATAAATATCTCCAAAAAAAAAAAAAATCTGTGTTAGAAGCTTCAGCATCTAGCACACTGTTTCCCTGGGAAAACTGGTTAGGTTTTGAAAGGAATACTTCCTGCAACTTTGTTTCTTGAAGGTGGAGATAGGCTCACTTTCTTGCAAATAGGCCTATTCAGCTGAGTTGATGAAACACATGTATCTCTCCAAAGAAAGCCATTTGAGTTAGAAGCACTAGCATCTACCATGTTGTTTACGTGTGTGAATATAGTTAGGTTTTGAAAGAAATACTTCCTGAAAAACAGAATTTTCAAAGTGGAGAAAGGTTCATTTTGTTCCATATAGGCCATTTCAGTAAGTTGAAGGAACACACGTATCTCTCGAAAGAAAACCAACTGTCTTAGAAGCAGGAGCATCTAGAACATTCTTTCCCTGTGAGAATAAAGTTAGTTTGCAAAGGAGTACTTTGTGCAAATCAAAGTTTTCAAGGTGGAGAAAGGCTCATTTTGTTCCAGATAGGCCTATTCAGCTAAGTTGATGAAGCACATGTATCTCTCAAAAGAAACGCATGTGTGTTAGAAGCAGGGGCCTCTAGCACATTGTTTCCCTGTTAAAATTGACTTAGTGTTTAAAAGGAATACTTCCTGTAACTTAGGTGTTTCAAGGTGGAGATAGTCTCTATTGGCTACAAATAGGCCTAATCAGCTGAGTTGAATTAACACATGTATCTCTCCAATGAAATCACTGCATGTTAGAAGCTCCAGCATCTAGCACATTATCTCCCTGTGAGAACTGAGTTAGTTTTTGAAAGGAACAATTACTTTAAGACAGAATTTTCGAGCTGCAGAAATGCTCATTTGTTCAAACAGAACTATACAGCCAAGTTGAAGATAAACATAAATCTCTCAAAAATAACCATTTGTGTTTGAAGCAGGTCTAGGATATTGCTTCCATGTTAAAATGAGATGGTTTTTAAAAGGAATACTTCCTGCAACTTAGGTGTTTCAAGGTGGACATAGGCTCACTTTGCTCCAAATAGGCCTATTCAATTGAGGTGAAGAAACTTCACTTTCTCTCCAAAGAAAACCATCTATGTTAGAAGCTGCAGCGTCTAGCACATTATTTCCCTGTGAGAATAGAGTTAGTTTTGGGAAGGAAAAATTCCTGCTATTCACAGTTTTCAAGGTGGAGAGAGGATCATTTTGTTCCAAGTAGGGCTCTTCAGGTGAGTTAAGCAGCACATATACCTCTCCAAACAAAACCATCTATGTTAGAACCTGCAGTACTTAGCACATTTTCTCCCTGTGAGCATTTAGTTCGTTTTGAAAGGAATACTTCCTGCACATCAAAATTTTCAAGGTGGAGAAAGGCTCTTTGATTCCAAATTCCCCTATTCAGCTAAGGTGAAGAAACACAAGTATGTCTACAAAGAAAAGCATCTGAGCTAGAATCAGGATTATGTAGCACATTGTTTCCCTTTGAGAATTGAATTCCTTTTGGAAAAGAATACTTCCTGCAAATTTGGTTTTTCAACGTGGAGATAGGCTCTGTTTGCTCCAAATAGGCCTATTCAGCTCAGTTGAAAAAATACCCGTAGATCTCCAAAGAAAACCATCTATGTTAGAAGCTGCAGCACATATGGTATTGTTTCCCTGTGAGAGCTGAGTTAGTGTTTCAAAGGAATACTTCCTTCAAATCATAATTTCAAGGTGGAGAATGATTCATATTGTTCCCAACAAGCCTACTCAGCTAAGGAGAAGAAACACAGGTATCTCTCAAAAGTTGACCATCTGTGTTAGTTGAAGGAGCTTATAGTACATTGTTCCCTGTGAGATTTGAGTTCGTTTGGAAAGGAAATCTTCCTCCAATAGGTTGCTCAAGGTGGTGCTATATCTGTTTGCTCAAAATACACCTATTCACCTGAGTTGAAGAAACACAAGTATCACTCCAAAAAATCTATTTCTTTTAGAAGCTGCACATACTAGCACATTGTTACTCAGTGAGCATTGAGTTAGTTTTGAAAGGAATATTTCCTGCAACTTGGGTGTTTCAAGGTGGAGATAAGCTCTGTTTCCTACAAATAGGCCTATTCAGCTGAGTTGAAGAAACACATATATCTCTCAAAACAAAACCATCTGAGTCAGAAGCAGGAATATCTGGCACATTGTTTCCCTGTCAGAATTCATTTAGTTTCTGAAAGGAATACTTCCTGCAAATCATAGGGTTCAAGGTGGAGAAAGGCTCATTTTGTTCCAAATAGGCCTCTTCAACGAAGTTGAAGAAACAAATGAATCCTTTGTAAAAAGACAATCTGTGTTAGAAGCAGGAGCATCCAGCACGTTGTTTCCCTGTGAGAATTGAATTCGTTTTTGAAAGCAATACTTCCTCCAACTTAGGTGTTTCTGGTGGAGATTGGCCCTTTCTGCTCCTAATAGGCCTATTTGGCTGAGTTGAAGGAAATCATGTATCTCCCCAAAAGAAAACCATCTATGTGAGAAGGTACAGCATCTAGCACATTATTTCCCTCTTAAAATTGAGTTCGTTTTTCAAAGGAATACTTCCTGCAACTTCGGGTTTTCAAGGTGGAGATAAGCTCTCTTGGTTCCAATTAGGCGTATTAGGCTGAGTTAAAGAGCACATGCATCACTGCAAAGAAAACCATCTATTTTAGAAGCTGCAGCATCTGTGACATCGTTTCTGTGCAAAAGTAGAAGTAGTTTTTGAAAGGAATACTTCCTGCTTATCATAGTTTTCAAGGTAGAGTAAGGCTCATTTTCTTCCAAATTGGCCTATTCAGCTAAGGTGAAACACATGTATATCACGAATGAAAACCACTATTTAGAAGTAGGAGCAACTGGCACTTTGTTCCTCTGTGAGAACTGAGTATGCTTTAGTAGGAAAACTTCGTGTAAATTACACTTTTCAAGGTGGAGAAAGGCTCATTTTGTTCCAAATAGACCGATTCAACTAAGGTGAAGAAAGACATGTATCTCACGAAAGAAAATCATCTTTATGAGAAGCTCGAGCTTCCTGCACATTGTCTCCCTGTTAATATGGAGTTCGTTTTTGAATGAATACTCACTACAAATTAGAAGCTTCAAGGTGGAGAAAAGCTCATTTTTTTAAATAGGCCTGTTCAACTACGTTGAAGAAACAAATACATCTCTCGACAGAAAACCACGTGTGTTACAAGGAGGAGCATCTAGCACATTATTTCCCTTTGAGAATTTAGTTCGTTTTTGAAAGGAAGACTTCCTGCCACGTAGGTGATTCAAGGTGTACATAGGCTCTCTTTGCTCCAAATAGGTATATGCAGCTGACTTCAAGCAACCCATGTATCTGTCCAAAGAGAACCATCTATGTTAGCAGATGCAGGTTCAAGCACATTGTTTCCCTGTGAGATTTGAGCTAGTTTTTGAAAGGAATACTTCCTGCTATGTGGGCTTTCCAATGCATTGACAGGCTCTCTTTGTTAGAAATAGGGCTGTACAGGTGAGTTGGTGAAACACCTATATATCTGGAAAGAAAACCATGTGTGTAAGCACTACCCTGTGAGAACTGAGGTAGTTTCCAAAGGAGTACATAGTGCAAATCATAGTTTTGAAGATGCAGAAAGGCTCATTTTTTCCAAGTTGGCCTTTCTTCAGCTATGTTGAAGAAACACATTTGTTTTTGAAAAGAAGTCCATTTGTGTTAGAAGCAGCAGCATGTAGCACATTTTTCCCTGTGAGAATTGAGTTAGATTTGGGAAGGAAACTTAGGTATTTCAAGGGGAGATAGGCTCGGTTTGCTCCCCAAAAGCTTCTTCACCTGAGTTGAAGGAATACATGGATCTATCCAAAGAAAGCCATCTGTGTTAGGAGCTGAAGCACCTTGCACATAGCTTGCCTGTAAATTTGAGTTACTTTTCGAAAGAAATAGTTCCTGCAAATCACAATTTTCAAGGTGGAGAAAGGCTCATTTTGTTCCAAACAGGCAATTCAGCTGAGTTGAAGAAACACATGTACCTCTCCTTAGAAAAACATCTCTGTCAGGTGCTGCAGATTCTAGCACATTGTTTCCATGTGAGAATTGACTTAGTGTTTGAAAGGAATCCTTTTCTGCAACTTAGGATTTGAAGGTGGAGTTAGGCTCTGTTTGCTCCAAATAGGTATATTCAGCTGAGTTGCAAAACCCATGAACCTCTCCTAAGAGAAACATCTTTGTTAGAAGCTGCACCATCAAGCCTATTGTTTCCTTTTGAGAACTGAGTTAGTTTTTGAAGGGAATACTTCATGCTAGGTGGGTTCTCCATGGTACACATAGCCTCTCTTTGTTCCAAGTAGGCCCATACACCTGAGTTGATGAATCATGCATGTCTCTCAAAAGAAACCCATGTGTGTAAAAAGCAGCAGAATCTATCACATTGTTGACCTCTGAGAATTTAGTTACTTTTTGAAAGGAATACTTCCTGCAAATCAGAATTTTCCAGGTTGAGAAAAGCTCATTCATTTCCAAATAGACCTATTCAGCCGAGTTGAAGAAACACATAAATATCTCCAAAAAAAAAAAAAAATCTGTGTTAGAAGCTGCAGCATCTAGCACACTGTTTCCCTGGGAAAACTGAGTTAGGTTTTGAAAGGAATACTTCCTGCAACTTTGTTTCTTGAAGGTGGAGATAGGCTCACTTTCTTGCAAATAGGCCTATTCAGCTGAGTTGATGAAACACATGTATCTCTCCAAAGAAAGCCATTTGAGTTAGAAGCACTAGCATCTACCATGTTGTTTACGTGTGTGAATATAGTTAGGTTTTGAAAGAAATACTTCCTGCAAAACAGAATTTTCAAAGGGGAGAAAGGTTCATTTTGTTCCATATAGGCCATTTCAGTAAGTTGAAGGAACACACGTATCTCTCGAAAGAAAACCAACTGTCTTAGAAGCAGGAGCATCTAGAACATTCTTTCCCTGTGAGAATAAAGTTAGTTTTCAAAGGAGTACTTTGTGCAAATCAAAGTTTTCAAGGTGGAGAAAGGCTCATTTTGTTCCAGATAGGCCTATTCAGCTAAGTTGATGAAGCACATGTATCTCTCAAAAGAAACGCATGTGTGTTAGAAGCAGGGGCCTCTAGCACATTGTTTCCCTGTTAAAATTGACTTAGTGTTTAAAAGGAGTACTTCCTGTAACTTAGGTGTTTCAAGGTGGAGATAGTCTCTATTGGCTACAAATAGGCCTAATCAGCTGAGTTGAATTAACACATGTATCTCTCCAATGAAATCACTGCATGTTAGAAGCTCCAGCATCTAGCACATTATCTCCCTGTGAGAACTGAGTTAGTTTTTGAAAGGAACAATTACTTTAAGACAGAATTTTCGAGCTGCAGAAATGCTCATTTGTTCAAACAGAACTATACAGCCAAGTTGAAGATAAACATAAATCTCTCAAAAATAACCATGTGTGTTTGAAGCAGGACTAGGATATTGCTTCCATGTTAAAATGAGTTAGTTTTTAAAAGGAATAC